>NC_050464.1:8775883-8825883 GCF_903995425.1 Onychomys torridus
AAACTCACAGAGATCTGGCTGCCTCTGCCTCCCGAGTGCTGGGATTAAAGGTGTGTACCACTATGCCTGACCCAATTATCAGTATTTTATTTTATGTTATTTCAGACCTTGCTGTTCTCTCTCCCAATTTGTACTAGAGCAAATGTTTTATTCTATTTATTTTAACAGCGTGCATACACATGTGTCTATGTGTGGGTACGTGTATGTGAGTAAGTGTTGGCACTCACTGAAGCAAGGAGATCCCCTGGAGCTGGAATTCATGAGCTGCCTGAGGTAGGTGCTGGGAACTGAATTTGGGTCCTCTGCAAGAGCTGTGTGTATGCTTAACCACCTTTTCAGTCTCTTTTTTTATTAATTTGTTTTGTTTTTTTGAGATAAGATTTCTCTGTGTAACAAGCCTGGCTGTTCTGGAACTTACTCTGTAGCCATGGCTGACCTCGAACTCACAGAGATTCGCCTCACTCTGCCTCCCGAGTGCTGGGATTAAAGGCATTCGCCCCTCCCTCCACTGCCCGGCCTTTTTTGTTTGTTCTGTTTTTGAGACAGGTTCTCACTATGTAGATAGTGTAGACTGGGCTTCAGACTCAAGTTCCTCCTGATTCAGTGTCTCAACTAGAAAGCTGCATTGTAAATCGGCTATTCTGTGGTATTCAGTTATGGCCACACAGGACAGACTAAGACACCATGCAGGAGCAGATGCCCAAATGAACAAAATGTAGTCAATCTACATGGCAGAGTGTTACCCAAACTTAAGAAGGACATTTTGAGAGTCACTCCAACATGGTTGAGCCTGGGGAACAACAACAGAAGCCCGTTAGGGAAGAACACAGAAGGCCATTGACGTGACTCGGTGGGTAAAGGTACTGTCTGCTGAGCTTATCCCCAAGACTCACACAGTGGGAGAGAAATGATTCCCCAAAGTTGTCCTCTGGGCTCTTAGACACATGTCATGGCATGTACACGTACACGCACACACAGTCTCAACAAAATAAAACTAAACCAGAGCTGCAGGTGATGGGGCTGGAGAAGGGACTAGGGAGTTGTGTGCAATGGGGACAGAGGTTCAGCTGGAAAAGGAAGTTCTGCAGATGGATACTTGTCATGGTTTTACAATACTGTGCATGTGGTTTTAAAAATTGGTTAGCATGTAGGGCTGCAAAGATGGCTCAGTGGGTAAGAGCATTTGGAGCTTTTGCATAAGACCTGGGTTCAGTTCCCAGCACTCAGGTCAGATGTATCATAACCATCCAGCTTCGGGGGAACCGATGCCCTCTTTTGGCCTGCTTGAGTACTGCATCATATGCACAAATACATACACACACACACACACACACACACACACACACACACACTGATCATAAACCAATAAATGAAAAATTAAAACTAGTTAAGCTGGATGTGGTGGTGCAAACCTTTAATATTCAGAATATGCATTCAGAAGGGATTCCTGGGCCAAGGCAGGGAGCTAAACTAATCAGAATCACTCAGCTCCAGGCTCAGTGAGAGATCCTGCCTTCATAGAGAAAGTGGAGAGAGCACCAAAGACACTTGAGCCAACTTCAGCCCACATAGGCACACACAAAAGGTTACAATGGTAATTTTGTTTCCGGAGACAGAGTCTCCCCATGCAGCAGCTCAGGACTGTCTTGGATTTGAGTCTGAAGTGCTAGGATGAGAGGCCTGTACCATGCCCTGGAAAGCTCCTATTTCCATATAAGGTCATTCTGAAGTATTGTTGCTATGAAGGTGAAATTAACTGTTCCCAGGTAGAACACTGATGGTGGGTCTGAGTAACTATCCCAGGAGCTGGGCAATGGCTCAGTGGGGGTAACAGGTCTTGCTGAGCAGGACCTGATAGTTGTAACCTTTGTTCTAGGGACTTGGGGGTGGGTATGGAGACCAGAGGATTGCGGAGCTTGCTAGCAGCCATTCTAGCTCTTGGTTCTGTGAGAGACCCTGTCTCAAGGGAATAAGGTGGAGAAAGATCAAGCAGTAGCTCCAGACACCTACACCCCTGCACATACACTACACCTCCACACCACACCCCTACACACAAATACTGATTGCTCTGAAGTCACAGAACCTGGTGAACAAGGAATTTACAGGACTGAAGTACAGGGGTTATTTGCAGAAGTGTGGGTGACCCTCCAACAGCCCGGTGGATTGTTACTACCTGTATAACCTTGGGAAGAGGTCTGTGACCTCGTAAGCATTTTAAATTGACTTTACTTTGTGTGTCTGAGAACCCATGGCTTCCCTCTATGACAGAATGTTTTTCAATTTTGAGGCGATCGCAGGAATTAGGGGCGGGGGCGCTGTTCATCCCATAACAGACCCCTCCAGAAGAGGGAGCTATACCAGGGGAACAGAATTGTGCAGGGGCCATGCTGGGGGAGAATCAGGTTTCCAGCAAAAAGAATCAAGAGGGCAGATCTTCCAGCCAGAGCAGTTCTGGAAGTTTCTTGGGAGATAATGTAGCATGGATACTGAAGCTGGGCATGTACAGGTGTTAGTGGGGTGCCCCTGCCTCCTGTTCCCTCCTCTCTGGGGTGCGAACACAAAGGTGTACTGCCCGAAGCTGCGAAGGGTGGGCGCCTGTCAGGTTTAATCTTGGCGGGTTTGTTTTTGACTCTCAGCCGATGGCAAGGGATTGATGTGGGAGTGGGGAGCTGGCTGGTGCAGAGGGGAGAGAGAGGTTTCAAAGCTGTAGCCATGGGAAATGTTTTTCTTTCCTGCTTGAAAGAAAATGCATGCCAATGAAAGATAAAAGGAAAAAAGGAGCGGTGTGTGTGTGTGTGTGTGTGTGTGTGTGTGTGTGTGTAGATGAGCATGAGAGAAACAGAGACCTGGAAGCATACTGGCTCAGGAGATTTGGTCAGGGTCAACCCTTGTCATCTCTTTCCTGGTGTGTGTGTGTGTGTGTCCTTACTTAGATTGCCCTCACTTCCCTGGGTCTTAGGGCCCGCCTGATGGCAAAGATGCCAGACAGCAACATGCAGGCAACAGAAACTGTGGGACTGGGAATGAGTGAGAAATCCTGAGACCCAAAGGGAGATGGGATGTGTGATGTCTGGACTTCCAAATTAATATGTACTGGGGTCCATGGATGTGCATAGGAGGGTGGATGTGCACAGGAGGGTGTGTGGATGTGCACAGGAGGGTGTGTGGATGTATATAGGAGGGTCTGTGGATGTCTGTGGATGTGCATAGGAGGGTCTGTGGATGTATATAGGTGGGTCTGTGGATGTGCATAGGAGGGTCTGTGGATGTATATAGGAGGGTCTGTGGATGTATATAGGAGGGTCTGTGGATGTACACAGGAGGGTCTGTGGATGTATATAGGGGGGTCTGTGGATGTGCATAGGAGGGTCTGTGGATGTGCACAGGAGGGTCTGTGGATGTGCATAGGAGGGTCTGTGGATGTGCATAGGAGGGTCTGTGGATGTATATAGGTGGGTCTGTGGATGTGCATAGGAGGGTCTGTGGATGTGCACAGGAGGGTCTGTGGATGTGCATAGGAGGGTCTGTGGATGTGCATAGGAGGGTCTGTGGATGTATATAGGTGAGTCTGTGGATGTGCATAGGAGGGTCTGTGGATGTATATAGGTGGGTCTGTGGATGTGCATAGGAGGGTCTGTGGATGTGCATAGGAGGGTCTGTGGATGTATATAGGTGGGTCTGTGGATGTGCATAGGAGGGTCTGTGGATGTGCATAGGAGGGTCTGTGGATGTATATAGGTGGGTCTGTGGATGTGCATAGGAGGGTCTGTGGATGTACACAGGAGGGTCTGTGGATGTGCATAGGAGGGTCTGTGGATGTGCATAGGAGGGTCTGTGGATGTATATAGGTGGGTCTGTGGATGTGCATAGGAGGGTCTGTGGATGTGCATAGGAGGGTCTGTGGATGTACACAGGAGGGTCTGTGGATGTATATAGGGGGGTCTGTGGATGTCTGTGGATGTATATAGGAAGGCCTGTGGATGTATATGGGAGCGTCTGTACCCACCAGAGATTCTCCTTGATTTAAAAAAAGTATACTTAAAAGTATCTGTTGTGTATACTGAGTATGTCTATTTCTCTTTCCACCACCTGGGTTCCAGGGATGGCCCTCAGATTGTCAGTCTTGGTGGCAAGTGTCTTTATCTGCTGAACCATCTAGCTGGCCCCTTTATTGATTTTTGAGAGAAGGAGAGAGTGTCTTGAGTAAGACGCAGTCCTCTATTAATCAAACAGCAGAGGATGACCTTGAACTCCTGTTCCCTCAACTTCCACCTCTCAAGTTCCGGGCTTGCAGCTATGCACCATTATAAGTACCTGAAAGGCTAAAAGTTAGAGTTTTATTCCTTTTCCTTCTTATGGAACAAGGTTTCACTATGTAGCCTTGACTGGCCTGCTTCTGACTCCGGAGCGCTGGGATTGAAGGCCCCTGTGGCCTGGCGTGCAGTTAGAGGTACACCAGCGCTCCCGACTAACGTGTGTGAGTGATTGGATTCCATTCACAAGACTAGAAGGGGTGAGGGGGAGATCCTCCGAGATCCCGAACTCGCAGCCCAAGCAAACTTCCTAGCTGAGTGGCTGTGACCTCCGGCATCTCCTCCATGACTTCTTTCAGGACGAACTCAGACCACAGAGCTGCGAGTCTGCACAGTGGCTTCCTTAGGCAACAGAGAAGAAGCTGGGAGGGCTCGGCTACAGGGGGTGGGGCAGCCCCAATTTGGAAGCGGCCAGCCCAGATTCGGAGGCACCACGTGGGTTAGGGAGGCGGGAGGCCAGGAGCTGCCTCTGGGCGCCAGGCATGCTGTGGAATTTGCGGCCACAGCTCCCTAGCATGCACGGGCCTGCCAGCCAGCCCCGCAGAGGCCCAAACAAAGCTGGGAGCCAGGAGAAAGGGGGAGGGGAAGGAACGCCCGAGATCAGCCAGCCCCCCTCCTGGGGGCACCGAGTCCCACCTAGGTGCAGCGCCCCTCCCCAAACACACGTGCAGCCAAACCCTCCATTAGTCACCCCGGCACTCACACACATAATCCGATTAGTCACACCCCGCACAAACTCGCTGCGGAACACACCCGGTCACACCCAGACAAAGACCCGAAGTCCCCAAAGAGGCCTAGTTTGTCCATCGGGGGTCTGTTCCCCATTCCCCCGGGACTAGCCCTGGCGTTTTGCTGGGGAGAGGCACCGTAGTCTGGGGTTCACAGGCGGCTTCGCAGCAGCCAACTCCCCCTTACAGGGCATTGCACCCCTTAAATAAGCACAGTACCCCTTAAGCTCTTTCCATACTCTCCTCGGGCACACATGCTACATGTACACCCACCAATGTCCTTGGCCACCCCCTCTTCCGTCTCTCTGGGGGTGCGTGGGTTGACACTGGGGCCCCCTCCCCCACACCAGTCCTGGGACGGGTCTAGCAGGAAAACATTCCCCCCAAGGTTCACCGCAGCTCTAAAGCGGGCAGCAGCCGGGGAGCTGATTTATTTGCGGTTTCTTTGCAGTAGTACGCTATCGCTCTGATTCCGGAGGGTGGGGGGGGGGAGAAAAAGAAAATCGCTTGCGGTGGAGTTTAACCTTGGATGAAACTAGCAAAGCTTTTTTTTTTTTCATTCTTTTTTTTTTCCGAGGCGCTTCCGTTGGGGCCTTGCATGGACTGCTTGGCTCCGGAATGTGGATCTGCAGCCTCTTGCTGCTAAAGCTACCACCCGGGTCAGTGCTCATATTTCTCTGGCGCCCAGCCCAAATCCCTCGGCCCCCCTGAAAGTGCTTTTGAGACATCGTAGGGAACCTAAGAGTTCCGTGGGTGAGGTTTCCACGTCCCTGCACCCCGCATCTGACACACCGGAGATGCATCCAGGAGGAGGGGATGAACGCTCGCCACCAGTGTTGCTGTCCCCACCGAATCCCATGCATCTTACGGAGACCACATAATGGTCTGTTGCCTGCCTCCTTGGCAAGATAATTCCTTGTGGCATTAAGACGTTTATTAACGCGCAATGCCATCCACATTGGGTAGTTCCCCTTTAGGGGTAACCGTCACCCCCATGGCCGCCCACCTACCAGATGACCAACTGCCTTGCTTTTCGGATGGTTCAGTTCTGACCTTATGAAGGCGTGGTTGGTGGACTTGGTTTAAAAACCAGACCCCGGAAGGAGACGCTTCAGGGTGGGTCCTTGCAAGGAGTCAAGGGAAGCCCACAAATAACATGCCTGTAACCACTTCGATCGGTTCTTGGATGCCCCCTCCCCCAAAATAGATCCCTTGTAAGGGCCTGGGATTAATACGGGGTCCAGAGTCCCCCTCCTTGGTATAAATGACCACACACTCACCCCAGACTCATCGAACTTTCCCTACATGAAGTGCCTGGGGCCCAGACACCCCTACCCCAGACCGTGATCTGTGAGGCCCGACACTCGGCGGTGCTGGCACCGAGTGGGTGAGGCAGTTCCCTCTCTTTGGCGAATGGGGAAGCTCCTGGCTTGATTCCCTGCGTGGTCTCGGGGGTCCCCAGGCCGTGACCAAGAGAAAAAGAGTGTGCCTGGCCTAGCCGCAGGGAGGAGGGCCAGCAAGCAGATTTATGACCCTACCCGGTCCCCGCGCACCAAATGCATCTCAAGCCAGACAGTGGAATGTAAGACCCGACCCGGGCCAGAGGAGGAGGCCAGGGTCGGAGGCGGGGCTGAGAGGAGCAGAAATCCGAAGTGGCCCGGTGCCACCGCCCCAGGGTTACGGGTTGCGCGCTGGGGTCTGGGTGGCGTGCGAGGCTCTGGCACCACATCTTGGGTCTTGCTGGCGGGCCCGGGCTGCCCTTGGCTGGATGAATCTCTTCAGGATACCCAGCTGCTCATGGGCCAGCTGCAGCTAGAGACTGCGAGTGTGGCTGGGCCGGGCGCGGCCTCTCCGGGTTTTAGCGGCGCCCGGGCCGGGAGCTCTTGGGTAGCCGGATTTAGGATCTACGGAAACGCGCGCCTTAGACTCTACTGGGGCATCTCCAGGAGAGGCACAACTCAGCTTTCTCTTTGGGTCCCTTTCACTTCCGTCTCCAGTGGAGTTCCATTCCTTGGGAGAGCTGGTTCGGGGCAACGGATAGAGGGTGGTTTGGGTGACCTCTCAGGAATGGAAACTAGCTTTGTTTCTTTTTCCTTCTTCCCTTGATGGAGGAGTATGGGTGGAAACCTGTCCACATCGCTAGCAACATCGGGATTGTGGAAGATGAGGGGGTCAACCTTTCGTGGGGCAGAAGTGAGGAAAGCGCGGGGTTCCCTGGAGCTGGACAAAGGCGCACTGCAGGGGAGGCAGCCGAGCTCAAGGTTGGCCTGTCCTCTGGTTTACAACAAAGACCTTTGAGTTTTTGTCCGTGGGGACTCGTTCAGAGCGTCCAGACCGGGATCAGGGACCTGGAAGAACATACTAAAAGCCTCAGGAATGGCCGGGGACCACCATGCCGGATCAGACAGGCCAGCCCGGGTGGGTTGTCCTGGAACTGCGTGGAGGTCCCTCACCCCCAGCTGATTTTCCATCCAGTCCAGTACAACACACACGCACACACACACTCACACACTGCGTCAACACAGTTTTTTCTGGCCACGGATCCCGCCGGGTAAAACAAGCGAGAGGGATGGGGGATGGGGAGCGAAAGATGGCGCCTGGACCCGTGGTCTGTGCGGTTGTCACCAGCTCCGTTTTAGGACGAGTACACCGGGCTTCTGTAGTTAAGTGTGGTACAGCCCGGTCTGGAGGTCATTTCTCCAGACCCGGAGACTCTCTGAGGAGGTGGTGGTGGTGGGGCAACCTCTGCTTTTCTGGAAGTCCCCACGCCCCAACATGGCTCCCGGCCGCTGTTAAATGTGGGGAGACACAGGGGCTCAGAGACCAGGGCCCTCTCCTGCCCACCGCAGACAAGTCCTTGGCTGCCTGGAGAGACGCGGGAGGGAGCTTGCGTTCCCCTGCCCGGGGCTGGGAATCCGGCGCCACCGGTTCCCCTGGTCTAGCGTACCGGAGGCCCGAGGGCGGAGTGGTAGGTCGAGAGGGGACCCGGGGCGCCGCACATTCCAGAGGGGAGCGGGCCATGTTCCACACCAACCACGGCCCTAATGAAACTCTGGGTCGGTATGCCACGCCGACAGGGCACACACTTGAAAAATGCAAACGCCATCGGCAAATCCTGGGCAAATTGGAATAATTTTTTATTAGCAGCTAAATGATTTATGGCACAATACCCCGCCGTCACAATTACGGCGTCTTGGAGCATCCAGGGGTGAAAACATTAAACATTTATAAAAACAGGCCTTTGTTTTTTTCCAACCCCGCAAGCCTTTTGCACAGTCCCCCCACCCCATCTCTCTCAAGATACATATTTTTCTTGAGCTGTATTAAAATAAGGAAAACATTCTGGATCCCGGGAGGGATGAGGGGGTTGGGGGAGATCAGGGCCTGCGCTCTGAATATTGGAAGGCGATGGGGGTGGGGGAAAGCGGTGGGACTGAGGCGTGGGAGGGTTTAACAGGGAACCCACAAAGGCCTCTGGATAAGGCTCAAGGGCACTAGGCGCCCCCCACCCCCTCATCCCGTTCCTCTCTTGTTTCCAGAAGCCCGCGCAGCTTAACGGCATTTATTTTATTTCTTGCAGCCAACCCCCCCTCCCCTAAGGCACATAGACACAATACCTCCTTTCTCTAACCCCCCTCACTCCGTCCTTGCTCCTGGCCGTCCCTGCGCAGCACCGGGCGCCTCCGGTCGCCCCTGGCTGCCACTGAGACCCGCACGCCCAGCTCCAAGCGTGCGGACACCGCCGCTCAGTTCCCCTCGGCTCGGGCTATTTTCGTTCTTTTCTCTCCTTCTCCCTCCTCCCTCCTCCCCCTACCGAGCTCCAGCTTCCAAAAGAGGGCAGCCTAGAAACCAGCGCAGGAAGCTCCAGGAAGGGCAACTTGAAACTGCCCTCAAGAGGCCGAATTTTTTTTTTCCTTCAAATTTATCCTGGAATTAAATTATACACCCCCAGTTCTCTCTCGAATCTCTCCCCCCTCTTTTTTTTCTTTCTAAAAATGGAGAAAAGAAAATAGAACGGATGAGCGCTAACTAGCTCATTAAAAAAAAGCCCTCAGAAAAATTGCCTTAAAATGGATTTTCTTAAAAAAAAAAAAAAATAGCAGCAGCGCGAAAACGCTGAGTCCGCAGAGCAGGGCGAAAGAGCGGGCTTCTTTTGTTTTAATTAAAATCCCATAACCACGGTTGCTCTCGAGGCAGGATCTGCAAGCTCTCTGCCTTTCCAAGCTTCTTTTCCAGGGTAGGTAATGCCTAGCTGGGCCGGGGCTCCCTGTGGGGCTTGCGGAAAGGGTGTGGGGGACCCTCCCCACCTTAGGACTCGTCCCTTCGGCGAGGACTACACTCCCTGCGTCCCCCGCCAGGTAGATCTGCCGTCCGCAGTTCCCGGCCACTCAGCCTCCAAAGTGTTTTTTTTTTTTTTTTTTTTTTTTTTTGCTGAAGGAGCAAAATTAAAGTACAAAGTCTGGGGGATTGGGTCTCCCCTCCCCCTCTGGCCGCCGTGGCCAGCCAAGCACTTTTGGGCTTGGCTTGCTTCCTCTGAGCTCAACAGATTTTTTTTTTCTCCCTTTCCCGGTCTCGCCCTCCCTGGAGGGGGCGCGGCGGATGGAAGGCGAGAGAGGCCCCCAGCCAAGAGGTTTTTAATATTACACCTTAATAGGTTTCAGAAGGCCCCGTGGAGAAATGCTAATAGGGCTGAAATGTCAGAACCGAGAGGGATTCAGCTCGCGCTCCGCCGATCTAATCCTTTTTTCTGCTCTGGTTTTTCTTGGGGGGTGGAGTGGATTTTTTTCTGCTCCGGTTTTTCTTGGGGGGTGGGGTGGAGGGGGAAGGAGGGGCACCCACGCCAAAAGGGGCTTTGGGGAGGGGCGCGCGGTGCGCACTCGGCCGCAGAGCCCCACAGCCCGGGTTTCTATAGGAACCCTTTTTATAAGATGCAACTCACCGCTGCCGGTCGCCGCGGCCTGTCCAAAATATTAAATAGCAAAGCCTTCTGACACCGCGTTTCAGGGAGGGGACACGCAGGCTGGGGCAACAGGAAAAAAAAGTCCTTGTCGCCTGCCCACCCTACCCGACCGCTGAGGGGACAAGGGATGAATCGCTGCTTTATTTTAAAGAAAAAAAAAATAAGAGAAAAAACAAGCCTTGTTATTTCGGCGTCTGAACTGCGCGCTTTGGAGTGGCACCCTGGAGAGGGAGCACCGGGCGCGGGCGCGGGCGCAAAGAGCAGCCCGCCGGCTGCCGGCCCTTCCCGGCTAGCTTGTCACCTCCTCCCGCTGGAGGAAGCTGACAGGAGGCCTTGCAGAGCCCGGGATTGCGGCGACAACCATCTTCCTATATTTTGATCACTCAGCCCAGACGCAGGAGGAGGGGCTGGGATGTGGGGGGGGGAGGGAGGAGGAGAAAGGGGGGGCTGCTGGAGCTGGTGAGGGGGAGGGCTGCCTAGAAACGGCTCGGAAAAATTCTCACCACCAGTTTTGATCATTCAGCCCCGCCGTGGGGAGCCTGGAAACTGCTGGAGCCCCGAGGTCCGTAATTGGTTTTATAGGAATGGCTGAGGGCCAAGGTGTTTACATGCGCGTGATGGGCGGCGCGCAGGGCCAATGCGCTGCGGCCGGGGGCTGGCCCGAAGGGGGGGCGTGCACCCGGGAACAATGCGTGTTTCTTCGCCTGCGAGGCTCCCCTCCCCCAACCCCCTCTACCCCCCCCTCCGCTTTTTTTTTTTTTTTTTTTTTTTTTTTTTTAGATCCAGCGAGAGGAACTTGAAAGGGGGGTTGTGTAATGTACCTTTTCCAATCCCGGGCTGTATATGGAGATTTGGGATTCTTTAAACCGGCGCTACCTGGATTTTATTAAAAAGCGGGGAGCTCGGCGGGAGGAAAGCTGGCTTTTCCGGGGGCTGCGGGAGCGGGGCCGCGGGAGGGCGGAGGAGTTGGCGCGCCGCGCGCCCGGCCCGGGGAGCGGTTTTCTACCAAAAAAAAGGAAAGGCGGGCAAAAAGTGTGAGGCGGCTGCGGGTGGCGGAGGGGAGCGGCGGCCGAGGGATGGCGGGCAGTACGGGCGCCTAGCCGCGCCAGGAACCGCGGCGGTCGCCGGAGTCGCTGTCGGAGCCTGGAGCCCGGAGCCCCGCCGCGCCAGGTACGCTCCGGGCCCCGATGCTCCCCAAACTTGTGCAGCGCACCCGTTGGGCAGGCGGGCCCTGAAACTGTCGGGGTCCCCAGAAGGGACGCGGAGGGCAGGGACCTGGGGGAGAGGGCGCGCCACTGCGCCCTGGGCTCCCACCCGAGCGCCCAGCCTGCAGCGCTCCGAGGGCGGCGGTTCCCTATTCGGTTCTCGGCAGGCGGCGGGCTAGCCGGGGGACGCCGAGACGGTTTCGATTATAGGCTGTTTTTAATTAAAAGCCGGAATTCAGCCATTTTAGCTGCATTTAAGAGGAGAAAAGTAGAGGAGGACGCAGTGGAGCCCCGCAGATGGCCACGCCAGCTTCTCGGCCATAGCAAAGGCTGCTCCATGGGGCTGGCTTCACCCCGACTTCCTTAAAGTGGGGCGCCTGGACAGTGCCTTTTTCAAAACGCTGCCTTTAAAGAATGTTATATTTAAGTACATGCTTGAAAGCTCCCCGAGTCTTTTGAGACACGTATCCCGGGCTGTGGCGATCGTAGATTTTTTCAAAAGTAAACGCGGATCTGGTAATCAGAGCCCGATGAGAGCGAGGGAGGGTGAGAGGTAGAGTGGGTGTTTGTAACCAAAGCCACGTTAAAATAGGCGTCCTTAGCAAAGTTGGGGGAAGAGGACTTTGGGGTCTGGAGAATAGGCGGCCACCCGGGAGCCCGTGGCTTTGGCTTAGTCCTCGGCTACCTCTAGTAGCCCCGGGCCTCCCGGAATCAGAGTATCTAGAGCTGCCTGGGGCTGGCGGATGGTCTGCGAGGGAAGGGTGGGCTCTCCGAGACTTCCTTCTGCCCCCCACGGGAAAACGACAGATCTTTTAAACAAACAGCTTAAACTGGAATTAGAAAGGTTTCTACCCGATGCTGGGGAGGCGCCCCGTTGCTGGCCCGCGCTGCTAAGGTTTTCCTTTGTAGGTTATTTTGGGGGTGTGTGTGGGTCGCAAAGCTAGAGTAGAAGCGAGATCCTGGGAGCCCCCTTCTTTCTTCTCTGATGATCCCCAAATCCTCCATACCAGGCCACGTCTTCCCGTCCTCGGGATTCGCAGGCCTGGGCGTTGGAAAATGAAACCAAATCTTGTTTTGAAGGAGTCTTTTTCCAGTCCGCGGGCAAGAATGCCACGTCTCGGGGACTCGGATTCTGCGACTCCCAGTGGCCCAACGGGGGCAGCAAGAGGGGGCGGTGATCTTCCTTTAAAAATAAGCCCGCTTTTGTATCTGACCTTGGTAAACAACAACAAAGAGCCTCGAAACCAAACACTATTATTATTTTTTGGCGGCTGACAAGGGGATCCACAACTCAGGGAGGAAAAGAGAGAGACGAGGGCCCCAAAAAGGTTAAACATTAAACTTTGCGGATCAGATAGTGGCATGGCGTTATGGACACATTTCGACCAACTCTAAAGAGTTTGCAGTTTTAAACCCCCGGAGCATGTGACGCCTGGGAAATAAGGCACTCTTCGGATTTGGATTTAGCTGAACGGGCGCGGTCGGCTGAGTGGCCTTCCCCAGTTTCAGGAGGACTTAGCAGGCGGGAGTCCGGGTTGGGACGCAGCGCGCCGGGGCAGTTTTCCCAAGCAAGGCTCCTGGGAACCCCGAGCTGCTGGACCATAGGTCTTTGCATTTCGCGGAGAGGGGTCTGCTACTCCCGATTTTATTTCTGGCTAGCAGCTTGGTTCGCTACTCTCCGACTCTGAAGGGTGAGGCGACTTTCTGAAACTTGTTTTTTTTTTTTTCTCCCCCCTTTTTTCCCTTTCCTCCTCTTCTGTGACTTCCGCGGCTCATCTTATTCCTTCGCCAAGACGCCGTGTGCGCCTCCTCGCGCATCTCCGCTCGGCCGCCCGGAGGGGACTCACCGCGGGCTGTTCGTGCGCCCCGGGCCTCTGGCCCGTGGTTGAGCGCAAGCCCCGCTGGCCGCCGCCATGCACGCCGCGGAGCGCCCGCCACCCGAGGACACTAGGACTACATCGAGGCCGAACTTTTAAGTCCAACTGAAGCAGGCCGGTTGGCCGGGTGGGGAGGCTGACCGCGGCACTCCCGCGGAGGATGGATGGCCGAGATTTCGGGCCCCAGCGGTCCGTCCACGGCCCCCCGCCGCCGCTGCTGTCCGGCCTGGCCATGGACAGCCACCGCGTGGGCGCGGCCACCGCCGGACGCTTGCCTTCCTCGGGCTTGCCAGGTCCCCTGCCTCCCGGGAAATACATGGCCGGTCTCAACCTGCACCCGCACCCGGGTAAGTAAGTGTTGCTCACTGCGCTGGCACCCACCCTCCTGCCTTGAGGCGGATCCTGGGGAGGGAGCCCGGGGCAGACCTCCGCGGCTGGAAATGTCCTGTTTCACCAGGGTGTGCAGGAGGCTCAGCTCCCAGCGCAGAGGTCGGTCCCGAGGCTCTAGGAAGACAGTCTAGGTTTCTGTCTCTGGGGTACCAGATAGTCTCAGTCTTCCCGAGACTCAAGTGTCTGCAGTCACAGCCACCTTGGGGGAATCCCAGTCCAAGCGCTCTTGAGGAAGTGGAGTTTGGAAAAATAAAATAAATGTAGGCGAGAACAACGTGTCGGCTCCGCACCGCGGGAGACACCCGTTCCGGGATAATTTTCTTGGCAAGCTCTCTTCGTTGCATGGGTTCTGTACCCTCGTGGAGCCGCGTCCTGAGCGATTCCACAACTCGGGAGGGTGGGGTGGGGAAATGGAGAACAGTGACACCAGTTTTAGGAGCCTGATCGGTGGTGAACCCTTAGGATTCTGGGGACCCTGGTTATTTGGAAGAAATGAGTGTACCAGGTCTGTACAACCTGGCCGCCAGTCCGGCTGAGCCCGGGCTGCACTGGGTACCCTGCGGTGGCGCACGGGAGGTGGTGGCTGAGAAGGCCCAGACCCTCGCCGGTTTCCCCGGGCTACTCCGGGAAGAAGCAGAGGGCCAGGCAGGGCCGAGCCAAGCCTTAGCCACTGCGCTCTGGGAGAGGGAGCCTGGGATCTGCAGACCTGCCTGGTGGCGGCTCCGTGAGCCGGGCCCTCCTCCCCGGCCGCTCCTCGCTTCTGCGCCTGGCTTAAGGAGAACGCTCCAGCTCTTCCTTGAAAAGCACCACCTTGTCGGTTTCCCAGGGAGCCCGCTCTTGTCCCTGGAACAAGTCTTGGAACAGACACCCTGGGGGCCCACAGCCACCACTTAAGTTTCTCTCTTTGCCCGCCAGGGTGACCAAGGCTCGCCGATTTGGCCTCTGCCTTTGATTTTTCTCCTGGAACTTTTCTAGAATCGGGAGTCCGGGACTCAGCGGGACAAAGGGCCTTTGTGAAGCGCCTGGCGGGGGAGGGGCGAGTGGAGATCCCTGCCGGCGGGGGAGCAGGGACCCGGGGCACCTCCCCCGGTGCGCGTGTGCCCCTAGAGAGCTGGAGGTGCGTCCGCACGGGGGTGGTGGTGACAAGACCGGATTCGTACAGGAATGGTGCCCTGTGACCCAAGTGGGGCATCAGAGACCACTCCCAAGGCAATGATTTGGGGATGGCCTTAGGATACAAAGGCCGTTTGGGCCAAACCCTCTTGAGCCTCTATGAGAGGGGTCATTGGAGGTTCATGGATGTGTGAATTTGCGTGCTTTTTGGGGGTCCCTGGGTTAGTTGGTCTGGCTGGAGGTGGTGGCAGGGACTCCTCTTGTGGCCTGGGAATCCGACCTCAGGGTGTTCCTGGCTGGCTGAGTCTCAGCTTGTCGCCTGCTTCAGGTTTGCCTGGGATCTGGCCCAGACCTGGCTGAGCGCAGCGCCGACAGCCACTCCTTACCGCTGTTGTAGTGCACAGCCTTTTCCAACACGGATAGCATAGCGTGGTTAGACTGCCTCCCATGCCTAACCCGGCATCCGGTGGCTGGGGTGGCTGTGGTGCAGACTAGGAAGTCCGGCTGGAAGCCTCCTTGGAATCCTGTGTCATGGCCTTCTCTGCTTGAGGGCGTGAAGGAAATGGAGGGAAAGTCACTGCAGTCCCCCTGAGGCCTTGCCGACCAGAGAGGGAAGAGTGGGGGCCCTCAGATCTCTCTATTACTTCCTGCTGGCCCCATCTGTCCCTGGCTCCAGATGGGGCAGAGAGACTGGACCCCAGGTCAACGCCCAGAGCTGAAGCCACGCTTAATCCCATTAACCACGACATAGGACTGCACCGCATCCAACCCCTAGGGCTGATGGGCATAGAGATGGGAGACACCCCTCACCAGCCCACTCCACATTCCTTGTGGGGTGCAGGTACAAGATCTGTTCGCAGGGCACCACCCTGGGCTTTTTCTGGCTGCCAGCTCCTTAGATCTTGCCAGCCTTCTCGGTGCCATCTTTGTTTACTTTTGTATAAAAAACCAGAGAAGCTGAGCTGTTTGCCAGGGTCACACAGCCTGGAGGGAAGAAGAGAGTGTTTGGTCCCATTGGGGCATGCGTGGATTTTGCCCCGTGGCTTCTAGGGTCAGAAGCATCTATGAAAGTCCACTAGGCAGAGGGAGCTTGGTCTGGTAACCTCGAGGGAGGAGGGCTGTTGAGGGAGGGAAGGCCGGCCGGCTGCAAAGCTGTCTGCTCTGATATGGGTTTGGCTAAGGCCTCTAGACCCTTCCTTAGATGCAATACAATAAAAAACCCAAACCAAAAAACAAATGGGGTGCCAGGTATGGAGGCTCACACCTACAATCTCAGCACTTAGAGGCAAAGGCAGAAGGAACAGGATTTAGGGGGCCAGCCTAGACTACGTACCCAGACACTGTATCTTGAAAACACACACACACACACACACACACACACACACACACACACACACACACACACGGTTTGGATTAAAGCAAGGGTGGTGGCTCCTTCCTTTTTCCTTGGCTGTAAGTCCTGCTGTAGTTTGAGCAGTGACTGACTATTCACAGCCTGTCAATGAGATGGACCAGTGGGCTGGACTCTTACATGCTGGAGTTGGGGGGCCTGGGGGAGAATTTGTCTTTCAGTTACTGTGCTGTTAGCAAGATCTCGCACCTGGATACTTACTTTCTCTGAACCTACACCCTGGACTGAATAAGGGTTGGGACTCAGGGCCCTGGACACAGGAGGCACTGCACTTTGACCTGGCCCTTCACCAATAGGCAGCTAGCCATGGGCTCCCACTCCAACCGGGGAATCCACCCGGTTTAGCCTACTGGGCTTGATTTAGAAAGATTAATCAGTTAGGACCGGCTGGTGGAAACAAGGAATCCAGAAGATAAGGGCTGGCTTTCTGTCTTTCTCCTTGAACTCTTCATTCTTTGGTCAGAGGCAGCAAGGGAAGGCACTGGGAAGGTTCTGGAACCTAGAAGGGCCCTTTGGGTTCCCTGGTTCTTAGAATGGTCACTTCCTGTTCTTAAAAAAAAAAAAAAATTTTAAAAATTTGTGTGTGTGTGTGTGTGTGTGTGTGTGCGCGCGCGTGTGTACACACACCCCACTGCAGAGATCAGAGGACAGCTGGCTGCAGTCGATTCCCACCTACCCCCTGGGTCCTAGGATCGAACTCAGGTGTGGCCTCCGGCCCACTTCAGCCTCTGAGTCATCTTGTCGGCACCTTTGGTACTTCGGCAACTGGAGTCTTGATTTCCTTCCTCCCTCACTTGTTCATTTGCTTAAGCAAATGACTTCCAAGCGTTTCCTGCTCACCGGGCCTCGAACTGGGGCCTGGACCTGAGGCAGGGAACCAAACAGAAGTAAGGCTTAGCTCTTCCTTGGGGCTCACTTTCTAGTGTGGGAGCTAGGCAATAAACACACCAATCAGGGGAGGAAATCATTGTAAATGGGGACACAGGCCACGTAGAAAATAAAACGCCCTGGGTCTGCTGTGGCCCTTGGGGTGAAGGGCTGGGTCAGAGGGCTTGACCTCAGCCATCCCTAGAGTGAACTCTTTTGTGTGTCTGAAGAGCCAAAGGGTCGACAGCATGCAGAAGCAGAGAGCTTGGTGAGGTATCAGAGATTTGAGAGCCCTGGGATCAGTCGGCCCAGTGGGAGATAGAGTGTATGGGGCGGGACAGATCTCACCCGGTCCCTGAAGACCAGCAATGAAGTCTTGGAATTTTAAACAGCCATTTTACAAAACTGGCCTGGACTCTTTAAAAAAAAAAAAAAAAGCCAGTGGTATGCAAGGTGGAGGTAGGCAGGTAGCCGTAACTGCTTAAGAGACAACGGGGGAAAAATGGCCATGGCTCCAGGCAGTGTGCAGCCCGAGACTGAATCTTGGTTTAAGGGGAAAAAAAAAAACTGTTCCATTGGAGAAATTGGAATATGGGCTGTAGATTAGCTGATAGTGATGAATCGGTACTGTGTTCCCGGACACCAGTCACTGGGTTCGGTGATGTTTTCACAATTTGGGAATAAGGATGCTGAAGTATTTAGGGGCAGGGGACGCCATGTCTGCCACTATCTTTCGATTGGCTGGGGTTGAAAAAAGAAATACTTTGAATTGAGATGTCTGGGCATGTTTGTGGGGGTTATGTTAGATAACAAACAAACTAAGAGGTATGATGGAGTGATGGGAGCCCATGAAGGTCACAGTAGTTATGGTAATGACTTCAAACTTTTCTGAAATTGAAATTCTTCCAGAGTAAGCATGTAAGGGCAAAGGGGAGGGGGCTCCCCAGAATGGCTTAGTGGGTGAACGAGCTTGTAAGTAAACCCGGGGACCTGAGTGTGATCCCGGGGATTCACATGATAGAAGGAGAGAACGGATTCTGGGGAGTTCTCCAGAAGTATGTGCATGTGTGTAACACACACACACACACACATAGGACACCCAGGTTTTGGTCAGAGATGTTCATAGAAGATGGAAGGAAGTTTGATGGGACTTCCCCACCCCCCTTTCTTTCCTTTTTTTTTTTTTTTAAACAAAGTCTCGCTGTGTAGCCCTGGCTGGCCTGGACTTCACTGTATAAACCAGGCTGGCCTCAATCTCAAGGAGATCCACCTACCACTGCTTCCTGAATGCAGGGATTAAAGGCCTTTTTTTCTTTTTAGTTTTCGAGACAGAGTTTCTCTGTGTAGTCCTGGATCTCGCTCTGTAGCCCAGGCTGTCCTCGAACTCACAGAGATCCGCCTGCCTCTGCCTCCGGAGTGCTGGGGTTAAAGGCGTGCCCTGCCACTACCCGGTGTTTTCTTTTTTTTTTTTTTTTTCTTTCTTTCACCTTTTAAGGTAGAGTTTTATGTAGCCCAGGCTGCTCTAGAATTGATGGTCCTCCTGCCTAAGACTCTGGAGTGCTGTTAATTGCCTGGGGGGTGGTGGGACATATTTGTATTTTGTTGTTGTGGCTTTTTTTTTTTTTTTTTTTTTTTTAATGAGACAGGGTCTACTGCAGCCCAGGTGGGCCTCCAATTCACTACCTCACTCATGATCCTGCCTCACTCTACAAGTGTACCGCTTGATTGGGTTGTGGCCAGTTAAGGGTGGATAGTCTGGACTCCTTTTGGTGGACGAGCTACTGTTCACCTGATTTTGCTTCCATCTCATGATGTAGTTAGTAGTCATAGTCTAGATTCTAGGCCATCTCCCGGGCATTCCGATGTTTACTAACTGTGCATGAAACCTTGGGTTCCGTTCCCCAGCCCTGCATTGGTGGCATATACTTTGTAATCCTGGTTTTCCTTCAGTGAAGATAGGTTGAGGCCAGCTTGGGATTTGTGAGACCACTGTCTTAAAAACAAAAAAACAGAACAAAAGAAAAGCCCACTATCTGGAGTTAAGCCTCCCTCAGGGTCCTTTTATTTATTTTTGTATTGCTAGCAATGAAACCCAGTGCCATATGCTCAGACCACTGAGTCAGATCCTTAATCCATGAAGGCCTGGGGACCTTAGCATACATGTTGCCCAGAGAGGCCTGGCATCTAACTTTGGTGGAAGTGAAAGCTGTCATATAGTGAGATCCTGTCTCAAGATAAAAAGTAGGACTATGGAGATGCTGCTTAGTGGTAGAGGACCTGCCTAGATTCAGCTGGTGGTGTGGCTCAGTGGTAGAGCACCAGCCTAGAATCCCCCGGTGAGGGGCTGGGGTGTGGCTCAGTGGTAGAGCACCAGCCTAGAATCCCTCAGTGAGGGGCTGGGGTGTGGCTCAGTGGTAGATCACCTGCCTAGAATCCCCCAGTGAGGGTTTTGGGGCGTGGCCCAGAGGCTCACACACCCTTCCTAACAATTTTATACATTTCTCAGCAGGAGGTAGCTGAGGTTCTGAACCTACAGTCTTTTGATAAGAAACTGCTTCTTCTGGAGGCTCCCTGTTCTAAGGCTGAGGTTTCTTTCTTGTTGATTTTACATTTATTTATTTATTTATTTATTTATTTATTTATTGTGTGTGTGTGTGTGTATTCAAGTGTATGTCCAAAAGGACATTTTTCATAAATCAGTTTTCTCCTTGTACCATTTGGGGCCAGACGACCAAACCCAAGTCGTCAGCTTTGGAGGCAAGTTGCCCGGTGAGCCATCACCCTGCCCAGGCCTGAGACTGAAGTTTTGATTTCCTGACTGTGATGAGTCTGTGAGTCTTGATTTTCCCATCTGCGAAGTGGACCAGTTAATAATACTGAAAGCTTCCTTGCCTTGTGATGTTTGGTGGAGCAAGCTCAGGCCAGGTGCCTGACCCGAGCACAGCCCTCTGCAGAAGTCACTGAGAAAGTGATCGCTGTAATTACCGACATCATTAGTGGGGTGACTCACAGATCCCTCTGCTCATCCACACCTCTCCCTGGGCTTTGGAATTCCCTTCAAACTCTCTCTAGCTGGAGCACAGTCCTAATCCACCAGGGGCCCCAACCTAAGCTTTGATTTTATTTTGGGTTTGGTGATTGACCCCAGGGCTTTGCAGATACCACTGAGCAGTTCCCCAGGCCCTCATTGCTTATTTTATTCTTTGCCCCTTTCTGTATAATGGCCAAACGAAAATGCTTCCTCCATTTTATGTAGCTCAAGCTAGCTTTGAACTCCTGATCCTCTTGCCTCTACATCCCAAGTGCTAGGATTACAAATATGTGCTATCATACTCACACCCAGCCTTAAAATGCATTCATCTCAAGTTTCCGGTTTATTTGACTTTTTTAGGGTCTCCCTGTATAGCCCAACCTGGCGTGGAATTCACTATAGCTCAGGTTTGCCTCAAAACTGGGATCTTTCTGCTTCTAATATTGCCACACCCAGCAGTATATGCCTTTAATCCCTGCATTTGTAGAGTTGGAGGCTAGCCTGGAGAGAGTTTCAGGCCAGCTAGGGCTATATAATGAGACCCTACCTCAAAAGAAATCAAAGTATAACATCAAGCAAGGCAGAGTTGAGCATATATATAGCTCAGTTAGGGCTTGCTTAACATTTTTGTAGCCCTGGATTTGGTCAGTCATGGTGGTGCATATACCTGTAATCTAGTACTCAGAGGCCAGAGTAGTTCAAGGTCATCTTCCCTTGAGTACACAGTGAGTGTGAGGCCAACCCTGTCTCAAAGAACAAACCAAGTTGGATGTAATGGTGCATAATTTTAATCTTAGTACTTGGGGTAGGCAGAGGCAGCTGGATCTCAGAGAGTTCCAGGACAGCACAACCAGGACTACACAGAGAAACCCTGTTCAAAAAACCTCCCCCACGCCCCCTATGCAAATAAATAAATAAATAAAATAAAAAGAATAAAGAAAAAAGAGGAGTATTAAAAATAAGGAAGTGGAGGGGGCTGGAGCAGTGGCTCAGCATTTAAGAGCACTTGTTGCTCTTGCAGGGAACCTGGGTTCAATTGCCAACACCTACACAACAACGCAACTCTCTCTAACTCCAGTGCCACGCGATCTGACGCTGCCCTTTGACCTCTGTGGGCACTGTGTGCATGTGGTGGTACATAGACATACAAGAAAAACACCCATGCATAAAAAAAAATAAAAAGAGAAATAAAATGGAGTATAATAGGATATCTGAGATGGTTTTGAGGATTAAATGGTGCAAATGAAGCATCTAATAAATAACACTGTTCCTGATATATCATAGGGACCTAGTAAATGTTTATTATTGTAGTCATTATTTATCCCTCCCTGGATTCTACCCCAATCCTGATCTATATGGAATACAGTTTTGTTTAAGCCGGTTTTATTACTATGGCTTTGTAAAGTTTGTTCCTAAAGCAATGATGTAATAAAATTAATGTCTTCTGGAGTTACCAGGTTTCTTTTTGTTTTTTGTTTTTGTTTTTTGTTGTTCAAAACAGAGTTTCTCTGTGTAGCTTCGGATCCTCTCCTGGAACTCACTCTGGAGACCAAGCTGGCCTCAAACTCACAGAGATCTGCCTGCCTCTGCCTCCCAAGTGCTGGGATTAAAGTTGTGCACCATCACTGGGAGTGGGAGGAGGGAGGACAGGGGAATCCTGTGGTTGTTATGTAAAATAAACAGAAAAATCTCTTAATTAAAAAAAATTAAAAGAAAAAATCCCTGCCTTCTGGAGCTGGAGAGATGGAGCAGGGTTAAGAGCAGTGGCTTGCTCTTCCAGAGGTCATGAATTCAATTCCTAGCACCCACATGGTGGTTTACAACCACCTGTAATAAGATCTGGTTCCCTCTTCTGGCCTGCAGGCACGCTTGCAGACAGAACACTGTACACATAATAAATAAATAAATCTTAAAAAAAAAAAAAAAAAACCTCTGCCTTCCTATCTCTGGGTCTAGCAGTTTATGTTTAATAGTATGTACTGCCCAAGTCACCCTTGTCTTTTCTTGAAGGTTCTGGTTCTGGGTTATTATCATCTTCCTTCACGTGGTTGTCTGCTGCTACTCTTCCTGGATTTCAGGGCCTTCCTGTTTCCTTGTTCTATGGAGCGTGTCCAGCAGTTGCTTTCTGAGACATGGTGTTTTGAGGGCAGATCTTCTGAGGTCAAATGTGCCTGGAAAATGCCTTTAATCTGCCTTGACATGTTAGTGGTTAGTGACTGTACTAATTTCCACTATGCTAATGCTGCTTTCGAAGGTTATGATGCTATGTCTACCCTCCCCCTGTCTTTCCCCTTTTTGGTGGTGCTGTGGATCGAGGCTGTACAGTGAGTGTTTCATTATTACGTGTTTAGCTTGTGAACGATTCTATGTACTTATTTATTTTTTTATCCGTTGATAGTTTCATTCATGTACATAATGAACTTTAGTCATTTTGTCCCCGGTACCCGCTCTCATCTACTTGCCCTTTTCTGAAGCTCATCTTCCCAGACCTTCCTCCTGTTTTCATGGCTTTTTTTTTGTGCATGACCAGTCAGTTTAATTAAGAGTTTCTTTCTTGAGCTTGGGTGGCAGCTTACTTATTGGAGCAGCTTAACCAGTGGCCATACCACTGAAAAAACAACACGCCACCCCCCAGTTACCATGAACTGCCCACAGACCCTTGGAGCCTCACCCCCCTGGAACTCACTAGGTAGTCCAGGCTGGCCTTGAATTCACAGAGCGCTGGGGTTAAAGGCGTGGACCGCTCACTTTGAATCTTGATCTCTATGCAAAGTGCCCTCCTCCTCCAAACGCTTGATATCTTTTCTCACCTCACAATAGTGACCCTGATGGCTATGGAGACCCTGGGGGAGGCTTGCCCTCTGCTAGCTGTGTGGGTTGAACATTTTGCCTAACTGACCCGCCTTTTTCTCTCTGCTAAAATGGCTGATAATAGTCTCTCTTCACGACCGTGTGGAGGCTCAATGTGTTTAGTTGCAGAAGCACCTAGAGCGTTGCCTGGCTCACAGAAAGCCTGAGCTGCGGCGAACAGGGATTTTCTTCCCATCCTAGGTGTCTGGAGATTCTGCACAACTGACTGCTGTGGCCTCCTTTTTGTGTCTGCTGTGCTGCGTGCCCCAGCAGCATGTCAGTCTTAGAATTCAGTTCTTCCAGTCTGAAATTGTTTTTGAGTTTCTATTTTTATTCATATTTGATCATTTCCTGCCCACCATTCTTTCTCCATGCCAGGAGTGAGATATCTTGAGGCTCTGGTAAACACATTTTCTGTATCTTTTCTTTCTTTCTTTCTTTCTTTCTTTTCTTTTCCTTTTCTCTTCTTTTTTTCCTGAGACAGGGCTTCGATATATTGCCCTGGCTAGCCTGGAGCTTGTGATATAGACCAGGTTGGCCTCAAACTCACAGAGATTCATCCATCTGGGTCTGCCTCCTGAGTGCTGGGATTAAAGGTGTGCGTCCCCAGGTCCAGCTTTATCTTTTCTTTCAAAAAAATTTCTTTTTTGGTATTATGGTTCTGTGTGTGTGTGTGTGTGTGTGTGTGTGTGTGTGTGTGTGTGTGAGAGAGAGAGAGAGAGAGAGAGAGAGAGAGAGAGAGAGAGAGAGAGAGAGATTGATTGAGATTCAGAGGACTCTTGAGTGTGGTTTCCTCTCCTGCCCAGGTTGGTCCTGGGATCTAACTCAGGTTGTCAGGTTTTGCTGCAGTCATCCTTACCCACTGAGCCATCTCACCAGCCCACACCTGCTTTGCTGTTTATGTTTTGGCTTTTGGAAACAGGGCTTCTCTGTGTAGCCCTGGCTGTCCTGGAACTCGCTCTGTAGATCAGGCTGGCCTCAAACTCAAAAATCTACCTGCCTCTGCCTCCTGAATTCTGGGATTAAAGAACCACCTGGTTTTCTTTGCTGTTTTTTGCCTTTCTGTTTCTCAGTCTTTCAAGATGTCCCCCTGCTGCCCCTCCCCCTTCCCCTTGGTGTTTCAAGACAGGGTTTCCTCTGTGTAACAGCTCTGGCTGTCCTGGAACTCATTCTGTAGACCAGTCTGGTCTCCAACTCACAGAGAGCCGCCTGCCTCTGCCTCTTGAATGCTAGGATTAAAGGCGTGCACCACCACTGCCCAGCTCAAAGATGTCTTGTTTTGTTTTTTCAAGACAGGGTTTCTCTGTAGCTTTGGAGCCTGTCCTGGACTAGCTGTGTAGACCAGGTTGGCCTCGAACTCACAGAGATCCCCCTTCCCCTGCCTCCCAAGTGCTGGGATTACAGGCATGTGCCACCACCACCCAGCTAGGATTTTTTTTAAAGATCCATTTATTTATTTATTTACTCACTTATTTATTTATTATGTATACAGTATTCTGCCTGCATGTGTCCCTGCAGGCCAGAAGAGGGCACCGGATCTCATTACAAGTGGTTGTGAGCCACCATGTGGTTGCTGGGAATCGAACTCAGGACCTCTGGAAGAGCAGCCAGTGAGTGCCCTTAACCCCTGAGCCATCTCTCCAGCCCCCCTCTTTAGGATTTCTAACCCTTCACTATGGTTTTTTGAAGTTGGCTGTCATTCACACTCTCTCTCTCTCTCTCTCTCTCTCTCTCTCTCACTCACTCACTCACTCACTCACATAGTCCAGGCTGGTCTCAACTCGATATGTCCATGAGGGCATCCTTCAGCTTCTTTTCCTAAATGTCAAGCAAGCACTCTACTCAGCCCTGTTAGTTTTGCTGATGTTGTTGTAGCATCCCGTTCTTTCATGGCTGTGTTAGCTCCCTGACTTGGATAGTAGTGACTGTATTTTTTTTTGGCTAGCTTAGAACTCACAAAGATCCGCTTGGCCCTGCCTCTGGGATTAAATGTGTGCGCCACCACCGTCTGGGTGTGACTGTATTTTTATTTTTATTTTTCTGCCTTCTCTCTGTACCCTCTAGGTCATTTGCCCTCTCTTGCCTTCTGTTGGAAATGTGTAGTTATCTTTCTTGGAAGTCTCACTGCTTGGGAGGTTGAAGCAGGGAAGGTCAGGAAAGAATTCAGGTCTAGTCTTAAGTCTGTATCAAGTTTGAGGGCAGCCTGGACTACGTGAGAATGTGTCTGAAAAATACAGACAGGTTAGAGCCCTTGCTGCTAAAGCAAGAGGACCTGAGTTCGGATCCCAACACCCACCGGAAAAGCTAGGCAGGGCTGTGCCTGAGCTTTCGGTAGTTGGAGTGCTTTGGGGCATGGAGACAGAAGGTTGCTGGGGCTTGCTGGCCTCCAGCCTGGCTTCAGGTTCAGTGAGGGAGCGCTGGAGAGTGAGAGAAGAGGCCAACCCAGCCATGTTATCTCTGTAAAAAGATATTTTCCCTGCTGATGGTTGTTTTGAGACAGTTGTTGTGGTGTGGCTGGCTGACCTTGAGGTCTACCCCTCTGCCTCAACCTTCTCCCCCAAGCGCATGGATCACAGGGCCAGGCAGATCTGGTGCAGGCTTTTGCTGCTTTTCTTTTGGGCTTTGTATGACTCAGAAGTCAGAGTACGCTAGCTGCTTAGGCACCTGGGTTTCCACCTGGCTCTGTCTCTGCCTAAACCCAACCCTGAGAATGCTTGTCTTTTAAAAAGTCAGCTCATTAATTTAACCATTGTTGTTATTTGAGATAAGGTCTCTGACACACTTGTGTAGCCCTCTGTAGGTGAGGCTGGCCTTGAGCTTTGCGCTTTCACCTGGAACTCCTGCCTCAGCCTTGGAAGTGGAGGTGGAGGTGGGCAGAGCCAGGATTACAGAAGCAGAACCCCTTCCCCCCATGATTTCCAGCCTTTTATAGTTTAATCTTTGTCAGCAAGGGCTTGTGGGAGACTCTAAATTCTTCCATGAAAACAGCTCCTCAGGTATGGCAGACGGCCGAAGATCTTTACTGGGCTTCCTATATGCCATATTCTATCCCCAGCAGGGCAAACAAACCAAACCAAACCCAACCCTGCCCAATCAGCTGTGGTCTTAGGCACCTCCCTATCTCTCTGGGTTTTAGAGATGCCAGGGCCTCCAAATTGGGAAGATCAGAAATATTTTATTTTATTTTATTTTTTGGTTTTTTGAGACAAGGTTTCTCTGTAGCTTTGGAGCCTGTTCTGGACTAGCTCTGTAGCCCAGGCTGGCCTCGAACTCACAGAGATCCACCTGCCTCTGCCTCCCAAGTACTGGGATTACAGGTGTGTGCCACCACCGCCCAGCCAGAAATATTTTAATTTGATTGCCTTGCCTATTTGTTTTGAGACAGAATCTCACTCAGCTCCTACTGGCCTCCAAGCTCTTGGGTCTTCTTGCAACCTGGGGCGCTTGGTGTGCTGCCAAGCCTGGTTTATAGGATGCTGGTGATTAGGCTAGAATCACACCTCCTAGCCTTTTGTGTGTGTGTGTGTATGTAAAAGTTTGGGCAAGAAAGAAGTGTGTGTAGAGGTAAGACAACTTGGGCCATGGGCATTTGTTTTTTTTTCCTTCCATCATGTGGGTCCCAGGGATCAAACTCAGATCAGGCTTTGGCGTCAAGCTCCTCTACTTACTGAGCCATCTTGTCAACCCACAGAAGGAATTCTTAACTCTAAAGTTGTGCTACAGCTTCTGGTATGAAGCCTCACTCTGAACCTACCGCTTTGCCCTAGCAGTCTTTAGAAGTTCATCCACCCCAAACTCTTTCACTCCTGTGGCTGGAGTGGTCCTTAGGGGATGCATTCTTTCCATGAGGAAGTCCTTCAGTAATTACCTGCTGATTGTGACCTGTCTGGAGCCTGCGGGCTTAAGCAGAGTGGACCTATTTGCATATCATTGGAGCCTTTGATACTCTTTTTTATTTAAATCTTGAGCATCCAATTTTTAGATATTGTGTGTGTGTGTGTGTGTGTGTGTGTGTGTGTGTGTGTGTGTGTGTAGGTAGACAAAGCCCGTGCACCCCAGGGAGGATGCTCGATTTTGTGATGGTAGAGGGATTTGAGTTTGAGGGGCCAGGTAGGGGTTGGGGAGGCTGGGCTTTACGTCCCCGGGAGCAGCCTTTAGGCCCTCCTCCTAGGGTGGGGCTGGCTTTTTAAAGACTGGCTTTGCCTTAGCTCCATTCCTTCAGCCCTGAGGAGGTGGCTGCCACAAGTCCCCAGCCACTGCACCCAGAGAGCACAGGGGAAGCCTCCATGCCTGCCACCCCAGCAGCTGCCATCACCTGGTAAGTGTCAGAACGCCAGGGACTGGAGAGTTTCAGGGTCTTTCTTTCTTTTCTTTTTTTTTCTTTTCTTTTTGGTTTTTCAAGACAGGGTTTCTCTGTGTAGCTTTGCGCCTTTCCTGGAACTCACTCTGTAGTCCAGGCTGGCCTTGAACTCGCAGAGATCTGCCCGGCTCTGCCTCCCGAGTGCTGGGATCAAAGGCGTGCGCCACCACCGCCCGGCTCAGGGTCTTGCTTTCTTTACGCCCTTGGTTATTTTGCAGGTGTGGGAAGCCGCAGAGAGGTTGGGTTGCCTGCCTAGGAGACCACAGCTGGCAAGGGAAGCCTACAGAAGCCAGGCTTTAGCTGTCGCTGGGAAGCTGGGGGTGGGTGGGGGCAGGGCTTGGTGAGAGGCATTTTCCTTACTAGAGTCACTTAAAAAAAAAAAAAAAAAAAAAAGACTTCTTATTCATTTGCGTGGACGTGCGCCGGAGTACGTGTGCCAAGGTGCACACGTGGAGGTCAGAGTTTTCAGGAGTCAGTTCTCTCCTTCCAGCATATCAATCCCAGGCACCAAACTCAGTCATCAGACTTGGCAGCAAGCCCCTTACCCACTGAGCCATCTCACCAGCTGGTGCATGTGCTCTGTGTGTGTGTGTGTGGGGGGGGGGTGGTGTTGGTTGGACGTGTGTGCTTGCCTGCCGTGGCTTGAGTACGGAGGACACCTTTTGGGAATTCTCTTTGCATTATTGCCTCATCCAGGGCTCGAACTCTGGACATCCAGCTTGCTCGGTGAGCGCTTTTTATCCACCACACCATGTCAGTCATCCTGGACTCACCTTTTATTCATTTACTTGGCTTTTTTTTTTTTTTTTTCTTTTCCGAGACAGGGTTTCTCTGTGTAGCTTTGCGCCTTTCCTGGAACTCACTCTGTAGCCCAGGTTGGCCTCGAACTCACAGAGATCCGCCTGCCTCTGCCTCCCGAGTGCTGGGATTGCTGGGATTAAAGGCGTGCGCCACCACCGCCCGGCGACTTGCCTTTTTTTGTAAATTATATCCGTGCCAGAGTTCATGGGAATTAGTCAAAATCGAGATTACCCCAGGCTTCTGCAAGTTCAGGGTACTTCCCGGCCACACGTGCCCTTTGTTCCCCTTCCTTCTGGGCATTCCTGCACCTGCTGTCCCCTCATGAGGACCGCCGAGAGTCCACCCCTCTCATTTTATTCCGTGGCAGCGGCTAAGGCTGGCCTTGAACTCTCTCTAGCTCAGGCAGACTGAATGTGTGATCCTCCTGCCTCAGCTTCCCAAGTGCTGGGGTAACAGGCTTCTGTTTTACCCTTATTTTTCCCTCCCTCTTTTTATTTCTAACTGCACGGTTGAGTACGTTCATACTGTACAGCTGTCCTTGTCCCCTGACTTCCTTTCTCCCTCCCCAAGCCCCTGGGACCTACCCTTCAGCTTCCTCTTTCAGCGAATTGATAGTTCTGGGTTCCTTATTGTGTCCCTCATACAGCATTTACCCTTTTGCTTGAATAGGTTTTTCTTCCTTCTTAAAGGCAGAATAATATTCCACTGCATAGACATGCCACAAATTTGTTTACCCATTCGCCCACTGCAGAACTCTTGGGCTATTTGAGAGCACTGCTGTAATGCTTCTGATGTGCAGATAACTGTTCATATGCCTGCCAGGGATTAGCTTTACAGGCCTGAGCCTCCAAATCTGGCTTACACTTTTTATTTCCCCTTTAAGCCCAGGTTGGCCTTGTACTGGCTATGTAGCCAAAGATGACCCTGTGAACTGATCCTGTCCCCACCTTCCAAGTGCTGGGATCACAGGCAAACACCTTGTCTAACATTGTTTTTAGTTTTTTTTTTTTTTTTGCTTTTGTTTTTTGAGACAGGGTCTTACCATGTAGCCGGAGCTGCCTCATAACATCTAGGATTGTAGGGGAGCATTCATACACACAGCTTGAATAGTGTGGCTTTAGGAGTTCAAGCCTGCTTCCAATCCATGGAAAGGACAGGAACTACTGTGGCTAGCTTCCCTGCTGCCTTTGGAAGCAGCATGGGGCAGGGCCTATAAACAGGGAAGTGAGGCACGTGGACCGGCTGATTACCCCCTAAGCTGGAGATGTTTGGGAAAGGGGCAGGGAAGGGTGGGCCTCATTCTGTGGGTCATCATGTGATTCCTTTCCGGTGTCTAACAGAGGCTGGATTCCCAGCTGCTATGCCAAGGCCTTGAATGAAACCAATGAATGAAAATGAAACCTTAGCCGGGCGGTGGTGGCACAGCCTTTAATCCCAGCACTCGGGAGGCAGAGCCAGGTGGATCTCTGTGAGTTCGAGGCCAGGCTGGTCTCCAAAGCGAGTTCCAGGAAAGGCGCAAAGCTACACAGAGAAACCCTGTCTCGAAAAACAAAAAAACAAAAAAACCCAAACAAACAAAAAAAAAGAAAGACCCTGAAACTCTCCAGTCCCTGGCGTTCTGACACTTACCAGGTCATTCATTAGGTGTAGTCCCAGGTATAGCCTTGGGAAGGACGCCCTTTCCTTCTCCAATGGGTGGCTTCCAGGTGCCCAGTGCACACCTGAGACCCAGAAACAAAGGTAGCACCAATCTGAATATGGCCTGTGCACTGACTAACTTACTTTCTTTCTCTCTCTTCTTCCTTCCTTTTTTATTTTTATTTATTTATTTATTTATTTTTTGTGGTTCCTGGAACTTGCTCTGTAAATGAGGCTAGCTTTTTAATTCAGAGATCCACTTGCCTCTGCCTCCTGAGCAATGGGGTTAAAGGTGGGTGCCACCACCATTACTGGATTTTCTTATATATTCATACCCCTGATAAACTCTTAACTTGTAAGAGTAGACAGAGTGAGAAATGAGCAATGGTGATTGATTGCACAATAGACTAGTCAGAGTTGGGAATGGGGCTCCTTTTGGTAGGTGCTTGACTAGCTTGCTGGAAGCCCTGGGTTTTCCCAGCAATGCAGCAACTAGGCATGGTGGTGCACACTGAAATCCCACCACTCAGGAGGTGGAGGCAGGGGATCAGGAGTTCAAGGTCATCTCCTGCTACATAAGTAAGTTTAGGGTCAGCCTGGGCTACATGAGACCCTGTTTCAAAAATAAAAATGGGGCTGGAGAGATGGCTCAGCAGACGAGAACATTTATTGCTCTTGCAGAGAACCTGAGTTTGGTTCCCGGTAGCCATGACGGGTAGGTAACTCAGAACCACCTGTAGCTCTGAGGGCACTGTCACTCGTGTGTACATACCCACATGCACACATGCATGCGTAGTTCAAACAATAAGTATTCAAGAAGACAATTATAATAAGTACACTCAGAAAAAAACGTTTCATTTTCTTTTCTTTTTGTTTTTTTCGAGACAGGGTTTCTCTGTGTAGCTTTGCGCCTTTCCTGGAACTCGCTTTGGAGACCAGGCTGGCCTCGAACTCACAGAGATCCACCTGGCTCTGCCTCCCGAGTGCTGGGATTAAAGGCGTGCCCCACCACCGCCCGGCTAAGGTTTCATTTTCATTCATTGAGTGTGGATGTCTGTGTGCACGGGCAGACCATCATGCACTCCTAAAGGTCAGAGGACAACTTAGAGAGGTTCTTCCCCTCTACCGTTTAGGTGCTGGGGATTGAACTCAGCTTGTCAGCTCCCTTGTGTGATGAGCTATCTTGCTGGCTCACAAGTACGCTTCAATGCAAGTAGTGTGACCGTGGTTGCTCATAAAAAAATACCCATTATTTATTTATTTATTCAAGATGGACTTACTATATATCCCAGGCTGGCTTCAAAATTGATCCTTCTGCCTCCAGAGTGCTGGGGTCACAGGTGAACATTGCCAAGCAATCTTACATTGTTTTCACACCCCTCCCACCTCTTCCTGAGATGGTTTCATTGGAGCCCAGGCTAGCCTAGAACTAGAACATGCAAGCTCTGTAATCACTGATGACCTCGAACTTCTGATCCTCCTGCCTCCTCCACCTTTGAATGGCTGGGATCCTAGGTGTGGACTTTCCACCCTAATCTTTCTTTTGGGAATGACGGGAGACAGTTTATCTGACAAGATGAAGTGTTTGGAATAATGTAGCATTGAGCTTGGGCACTGAGGGGTGCAGATAATGGCATTAAGGGCAGCATATGCGGCGGCTTGGATGCACTGGAAAGAGATGCTTCACTTACAGGCAGAATAGATCTGAAGTGTGCAAGATTCGATTCCATCAGGCTATTCAGAATGGCATGGGATTCAAAACTTTACCAGTTGTTTATTTCTGGGATTTTTTTTCCGTCTAGCACTTCTGGATTATGGTTGAAATCACAAATAGGGTCAATTTCAGGTTTCCTCATGATTTTATCCAGAGCACAGGCAAGATGCCACTGGCTCTCCAAGAGGCTTGTACCCCAAGCCCCACAGACGATGCCCCCTTACGAGGTGACAAGGAAGTGTGGTGTCTGGATTTCCCCATTAGCCCCTGGCGATCCAGGCAAGCCACAGCGGCTTTGCTTTCTCCTTAAGTGATGCATCGTGACTAACTCCTTCCGGGATGAGCCTGGGGTTACAGGAGCTGGTGAGGTATGTGCTTGGCACACAGCCTGGTGTGTAGGAAAATGACTCGGGAAAGTTGAAAGTTTTATGAAGATCATTAAATCATTTCACAAGAAACAGAGATACCCAAGCGGGCTCTCATCCTGACTGTGAGCAAGTAGCCCTTTATTAACCCCAACTTCTGAAGATGGTTTTTTTTTTTTTTTAAGAGCTGGGAATGGAACCCAGGGCTTCATGCATAATACTCAGATGCTCTACACATTCAGCCCAGCCCATCTTTTTTTTTCATTTGGTTTTTTGAGACAAGGTTTCTCTGTGTAGCCTTGGCCGTGTATGTGTAGGCTGGAGAACTTTGTCTGTTCATTCCTCAGGAAGCTGTTCACTTCCTTTGAGGCAGGGTCTCTCAATGGCCTGGAGCAGGCTAGGTTAGTTGACTGAGCCCTAGGGATTTGCCTATCTCTACTTCCTTAGCCTTGGGATGACATGGGTGTGTCACTACATCTGACTTTTGCGTGTGTGTGTGTGTGTGTGTGTGTGTGTGTGTGTGTGTGTGTGTGTGTAGTTTTCAAGACAGTTTGTCTGTATAACAGACCTTGTTGTCCTGGAACTTGCTCTGTAGGCCAGGCTGCCTCTGCCTCCGAAGTGCTGGTATTAAAGGTGTGCATCATAGTACCTGGCTACAATCGATATTTTTATGTGAGTTCTGAAGGTTGAATTTATGACCTCAGGTTTGTAAGGCACTTGCTTGACTGGCTAAGCAGTTGCCCTTTTTATGTTTTAATTTATTTGTTTATTTTTTTGAGTCAGGATCTTTCTGTGTAGCCAAGACAGGCCTTCAACTTGAAGATGCCCTGTAGGGAGAATTATTGGCCTTTACCACCTACTTCAGATGAGTCATAGTTTCCCCTTGTCTGTTTCCCTCTGTTAGTTGCCTAGGCTAGCCTGGAATTTACTTTGTAGCCTAGGCTGGTCTTGAACTTGACCCCTTCCTGCTTCCATTTTCTATAGTGGGATTATAGGTATGAGTCTTTAAAGTTATTTTATTGTTATTTTATGTGTTATTTTGCCTGCATGTATGTCTCTGTACCATGTGACCCATAGAGGCCAGGAAAAGGTGTTGGCTCTGAGCCACCATGTGGGTGCTGGGAATTGAATTCAGGACCTCTGGAAGAGCAGTCAGTGCTCTTAACCACTGAGCCATCTTCCAGTCCACTGGTTTGAGTTGTGTACTTTGGTGTTTTACCTGCATGTATCTGTGATGGTGTCCAATCTCCTGGACCTGGAGTTACAGACAGTTCTGAACTGCCATGTGGTTGCTGGGGAATCCAGGTCTTTGGAAGAGCAGCCAGTGCTCTTAACCACTGAGCCATCTCTCCAGCCCCAAAGTCTTAATTTCTTAATCTGAAATATGAGTAACAAGGTTCCTAGGCTCTAGGGCTTCAGGAGAGTGAGCAAGGATCTGGGAAGTATCCTGAGGCATGTGGGCAAAAGACACCTGAGATTTGGAGGTAGAGAGGGGCTAGCAGCCCCCCCCCCCCCAACTCCCTAAGACACAGTTTCTCTGTGTAGCTGTCCTGGAACTCACTCTGTAGACCAGGCTGACCTTGAGCTCAAAGATCCACCTGCCTCTGCCTCCTGAGTGCTGGATTAAAGGCATTCGCCACCACTGCCTAGCAGAAGTGCTTGGGATTTTGATGCCACTTTCAATGTTCTTGGACCTGGAGTTACAGACAGTTCTGAACTGCCATGTGGTTGCTGGGGAAGCTAAGCAACTTGGAAGCTAAGCAACTTGGGACCTGGCTAATGCTTGGATGGGATAAGTACCTGGGTCTTTGGATATGAAAGTCATAAGCCTGAGGACGTGATTGATATCCAGCACCCTTGTGAAAAAACAGAAGAGGTATAACCTACCTGGAATCCAGGTGCTGGGGAGCCTGAGACAGGGGGAATCCCTCAGGATCACTGGCCAGCCATTCTAACCAAATCAGAGGCCCCCCCCCCCCCCCAGTCCAGGGAGAGACCTTATAACAAAAAATAAGATGAAAAGTGACTGAGGTCAACTTCAGGATCTGCACGCACACACACACACACTACACAATTCAAAGATAGTGAGATAGTGTGTCCGGTAACTTATAACCACTCACTTCTCATCTGAGGAAGGATAAACTGTGTGTAGGTAAGTAGGTAAGGCAAGTGGACCCCCTCAAACCCTGACCTTGGAGAAGTCACTTGTGGCAACAGCTGGCACTACATGGCACCCCGTGGCAGACAGAGCTCCAATCACGTTGCAGATAGAAGCTTCTTAAATCTTTCTGTACATCAACCTCGGAGGGAGAAGATGGTATTTCTATAATAAACATTATGTGTTTCACACAGCCTGGGGAGATTTAGATTGGCCGGAATGACAGCCACAGGTTGGGAGTGGTGTATGGCTGTGTCTTGGGAAGGCTAAGGTGGGAGGGCCCCTGATGTTGGAGGCCAGCCTGGCCTACATAGTGAGAGCCAGGGCAGTTTGGGCTACATAGTGAAACCTTATCTTTAAAAAAAAAAAAAAAAAAAGGTGGGTGGGGGAGGGCATGGAGAGTGAGTGGCTGTGCCAGCATGGAGCCCAAGTTCAAAGCCTAATACCACCCACATTAACAGCTGGGAAGATGTGCGTGTGCTGAATGAACATGAACACATATGCGTGTACACACGCACGCACACACGCACGAGCCTGGGAGCTAGCACGTGGCCCTTGCTCACCCTAGGAATCCCACATCGGCCCAGTTCTTCCCCGCGGAGACTGACCTTCCATATCCACTCCTTGGGTTTCTAGCTGGGAAAAACCTTCAGCTTTGAACATTGCTGAATTAAATCTAAATTAATTGAGATTTAATAAAATAAAACAGAGTTCTCCAGTCTCAGTAGCTGCATTTCAGATGCTCAGGCATGACACGTGGCCAGTGGCTACCACATCCCACAGCACAGTGTTTGCTGGGCCCTGGACCTCATGGTGTTGCCGTGCATTGTTTATTTACCCAGTCCTGTACCTGACAGACCCAGCCATGTTTGTGCCTTGGTTGATGATGGTCAGGCAGGGTGATGAGGCTGGTGGTCCTAGTGTAACTGTATTGTAAGAGCTATTTCAAGTGAATTGGAACCCGAGACCTTGATCATGGGAGGTGGGTGCTCTGCCACTGAGCCACACCCCAGCCCCTCACTGGGGGATTCTAGGCAGGGGCTCTACCACTGAGTCACACCCCAGCCCCTCACTGGGGGATTCTAGGCAGGGGCTCTACCACTGACCACACTCCAGCCCCTCACTGGGGGATTCTAGGCAGGTGCTCTACCACTGAGCCACACCCCAGCCCCTCACTGGGGGATTCTAGGCAGGTGCTCTACCACTGAGCCACACCCCAGCCCCTCACTAGGGGATTCTAGGCAGGGGCTCTACCACTGAGCCACACCCCAGCCCCTCACTGGGGGATTCTAGGCAGGGGCTCTACCACTGAGCCACACCCCAGCCCCTCACTGGGGGACTGTAGGCAGGTGCTCTACCACGGAGCCAGCCTTCCCAGCTCTTTATTTATTTATATCTTTTATTGAGACAGTCAGAGTGGCTTTGAACTTTTCCATCCTCTTGCCTCAGCCTCTTGAGTAGCTCCGTGACTGTCCTATACCACCATTCCTGGTTTTGCGCCTGCTTTAGGAGTGCAGCTCCATGCCCAGAGGGCATCACTGGCTTGCCTGGTCACTGGGAACGCCCCTCCCACCAGCTGTCCTCACTCCCAGCTTGGGAGGCAGTAGTTGGGGCCCCTTGGATCCCTGACGGTGACAGAAGCCGTTGGTGGCATCCGGGCCCCAACGCTTCTGGGTTTTGCTTGCTGGGTTTCACAAGCCCAGGTAGGGGAAGACCTGGGCTCTGCACTTCCGCACAGCCGAGCAGGAAGAACTGGGGGCTGATGTAAGCCTTTGCGCAAACCCCTGGCTACTGGCTTCCGGAGCCTTCTACCCGCCATCTGCCACTTCAGAGAGGAAGCCTAGGGCTTGGCAGGGCCCAGAGGCCCTACTTCCCCGGGCTCAGGCAGCATGGTTGTGCTGACCGGCCACAAGGGCCCTTGGGCCGTAGGAGTTTGTGCTGGGCTCTGGGCTGCAGGAGTTGGCCGCAGTGACGGTGGCTGGACATAGAACATGGTAACAGGCATGTGGTCAGAGGGTGTGTGCTGTCTCTAGCTACTGCTGTTCCCTACTCTGGGGGTAATTAATGAGGAAGCCCTGCCTTTGGCTAACTTAGTTTTCCTGCATCTATCCCAAAGGGCCTGGGGGTATGTTTTGGGATCCTTCCCCCTTTGAGAGGTGGTCAGTGGGCACTTGTATACAGGGCTTGCATGGGAGGGCTGTTGGGGACATGGGTGGAGTCTGTGAGTTCCCTGTGGCTTAGACCAGGGGCCCCCCTGGCATCTGAGCCACACGCATCCTGTCTGTGTGTCCGATGTAATGTTACTTGGATATGTTGTTGCAAACAGTACCTATCTCTCAGGGACTAGAGAAGGCCCTGTGTGTTTACACGAAGCCCTCCTCTGGGGACTGGCCAGGATGGGTACCTGGCGGGTGCTTGGTTAGGGTGCTGGGCCTAGTTATGTGTTCAGGGCTCACCACCTGTCTTGCAGGGTGTATTGGGGAGAGCTTGAAATCTCCCACAGAACATCTGGCCTATTTACTATTATTGTTCCTAAAACTATCATCCATTATACAGATTATACAGTTCTTGTTAAATGCATGCCCCCCACCCGGTTTTTGTTTTTTAAATAGGTTTTTTTTTTTTTTTTTTTTTTTTTTTAGTGCTGAAGAATCAACCTAGGTCCTCATGCATACTAGACAGACCGAGGATGGGTGTTTTAGACAGGGTCTCATCCTGCAGCCCAGACTACCTGGAATCTGCTACATAGCTCAGGCTGGTCTAGAATTGCCTCAGTCCTCCTGTCGATAACAGATGGGAACTATCACGGCAGGCTCCATCTTTCTAAAAACTTCTTGTCTTTTGAGACAAGGGCTCGCTGTGTAGCCCAGGCTAGCTTGGAACTTGCCATCCTTCTGTCTCAGCTCACAAGGGCTGGACTTGTACATGTAGGTATGTGATCATTCCTGATGTTTGCTGTTTTCCTCTCACCTTGTGATGATTCCACATGTCACACCTCTCAGGTTGGGCTCTAAGATGTCCCGCTGGGTGTCACTGCGCTTTGGCCATGCCAAGGCCTTTCCTCTTTGGGCGTCTGCTTCTCCACCAGTTACATGGGCACTGTAAGTGTCTGGTGATTGTCCAGTTACAATCACTGGACACTCAGGCTCTTGCACATCATAGGTGACTGTTGGTGTCCTGTGCTGACCTCAGAACACGACCTTATACTCTATGGGTCCCCTGGGTGGTTGCTGGGGGCCCACTATTCCCATTCCAGACTGGACTCAGGCTTACATCTGCAGTTAGTAGTAAAGCTGTGTGTGTGTGTGTGTGTGTGTGTGTGTGTGTGTGTGTGTGTGTTGCTCAGGGGAAGTCTAGCTGTCTTCCTTGGTTGCTATGGTGATTGGGCCCATAGGGTGTGGCCCAGGCTGGCTAAGGGATGCCTTTTGATCTCTCTGGCAGTGAAGGATTCATTCAGTGAGGGGGGGCCTTGGGATGGTGGTCCAGGTGGTTTACTGGTTTGCTGGCTACCTTACAGGGACACCCCCACCCCCTTTTCTCTGCAGGCGAGGCCTTCTTGGGCAGCTTTGTGGCCAGCGGGATGGGGCCCTCGGCCTCGTCTCAGGGGAGCCCTGTATCCCTGCCCTCTGACCTCTCCTTCCGCTCCCCCACCCTCAGCAACCTGCCTATGGTGCAGCTGTGGGCTGCCCGAGCCCATGAAGGTAAGGAGTGGCCAGATGGGAGGGGCCGAGGGCTGCTGGGCCACTGTCTCAACCATGATAGCAATTTTATGTCCCCAACCCCATTCTCAACAACTTTCTCACAGTGGCCTCCCTTTTCCCCTCTAGTACTCAGTGCTTATCTTGTTACCACAGGGCTTTTGCACAAGCCATTTACGCCTCTGCTTGCAGCCTCTCACCCCAGTCCACTGGCTCCTCCTTCATGGGCTGCTTAAGAGGTCACTCTTCCCCCTGCTGTTCTGTAGTAGAAGACAAAAGGTTTAACCTATGTGGTTATTCCCAGGTGGTGTGCGTTTTGAGGTCAGGGACTGGTGTTTATTCAGTGAGAATGAGACACACACACATAAACACACACACACACTTATTCCCACCTCACACCCCAGATATTGTGGGGAGCCTCAGGCCTGCATACTCTGGGCTTTTTTTGGGGGGTGCGCGGTGCTGGGAATTGGACAAATCTAAGGCCCCATGCATGGGAGGCATGCCTCCTCCACCTCTGGCTCTGGTGGATTTGGGGTATTGCTTGGTTGAGGTTAGGGTCCTCTTTCTTTCTTTCTTTCTTTCTTTCTTTCTTTCTTTTCTTTTCTTTTTTTTTTTTTTTGGTTTTCCGAGACAGGGTTTCTCTGTGTAGCTTTGCGCCTTTCCTGGAACTCACTTGGTAGCCCAGGCTGGCCTCGAACTCACAGAGATCCGCCTGCCCCTGCCTCCCGAGTGCTGGGATCAAAGGCGTGCGCCACCACTGCCCGGCTGAGGTTAGGGTCCTGTTATGTCTTGTGGACCCTGTGGGCTCCCCTAGAATCTGAGATACTGTAGTTCTGGGAGGCCCCTGTTGCCTGCTTTAGGCTGTCAGGCCATTCCGTGTTTCCTGGGTTGGAGACAGAATGAATGCCCACCAGCCTGGGGTTGTGGGCTGCTGAATTTGGCTCAGCTGTGGCCGCAAGTGTCCCTGTCAGGCATGGCAGCGTGGTCCTTCCTGTACAGAGGAGGTCACTAAGGCGGTTCTTCCTGGGCCTTTTGAGACAGGCACCTGAGTCCAGGAACGACTATATATATATGTCTTGCACCAGGAGGGCTGTGTCCCCTCTGCTGCCATGGTCTGGGATAATGGATGCTTGGGTGTGTCGTAGTATTGTGTTCCCCAAAATATTGTATACCCTAATAAATTTATCTGGGGTCAGAGAACGGAACAGCCACTAGACAGACATAGAGGCCAGAAAATGGTGGCACTCACACCTTTAATCCTAGCATTCCAGAGGCAGAAATCCCTCTGGATCTCTGAGTTCAAGGCCACATTAGAAATAGCCAGGCTTCGAGACACACGCCTTTAATCCCAAGAAGTGAGCCTTTAATCCCAGGGAGTGAGGGTAGAAAGTAGAAAGATACATAAGGTGTGAAGACCAGAAACAAGAAGCATTTGGCTGGTTAAGCTTTTAGGCTTTGGAGCAGCACAGTTCAGCTGAGATTCATTCTGGATGAGGACTCAGAGGCTTCCAGTCTGAGGAAACAGGATCAGCTGAGGAACTGGCGAGATGAGGTAGCTGTGGCTTGTTCTATTTCTCTGATCTTCCAGCATTCACCCCAATAACTGCCCCTAAGTTTGATTTTGTTAATAAGACCTTCTAAGATTCCTGCTACATGGGTGGGCTGATGTTCTGAATCCCTTCCACTGGGCTCAGTCTGGATGAGGGGTGAGCAGAGGCTTGGCACAGGTTACCTCTCCTGTATCACCAGTGCGGTCCTCAGTCTTTCCCGAGATGCTGATAGCAAACACATGCCACTGACGTGGCGTTTTTTGGGCCCACTCCATCCTTTGCAGCAGTCTAGGAAGGGGCTGAGGTACCCCCATCTTGCAACATGAAAGCAGAGGGACCCGCTAGCAGCAGCTTGAGTGCTTGCTGCTGGTTCATGTTTATCTGCAATGCTGTAGACCGCCAGTCTGTTTTTGTTTGGCGACTTGTGTTGTGGGTTGCCTTATTTTGTTTTCTTCTCTTTTTGGTTTTTTCGAGACAGGGTTTCTCTATGGTGTTTTGGTGCCTGTCCTGGATCTCATTTTTTAGACCAGGCTGGCCTGGAACTCAGATACCCGCCTGGCTCTGCCTCCTGAGTGCTGGGATCAAAGGTGTGCGCCACCACCGCCCTGCTTTGTTTTGTTTTCAAGACAAAGTCTTACTATGTAGTGCTGGCTGGCCTAGAATCCACTGTGTCGACCAGAATGGCCTTGAATTTGACGCAATCCTCCTGCCCCTGCTTTTCAAGTGTGAAGCCACCACTCTGGACAGCCCCCTTTTATTTATTTATTTTTGTTTGTTTATTTTGAGACAAGGGGGGCTTTCTTACTGTGTGTAGCCCAGGCTGGCCTCGAACTTGCAGGGATTCACCTGCCTCTGCCTCTGCTGGATTAAAGGCGTGCGCCACCAAGTGCTCGACTATCTGGTGGTCTTGAATGTATCAGGTGATGTGGAGTTTAAAAAGGCGTCAGCCATGCCTTGCATCCCTCACCTCAGGCAGACCGAAGACTAGGTCCAGGGACACTGTCCCTTGTTGCTCTCCAGTAGGACCCCAGCCTCAGGCAGGACCGAGCTTGGCTCCTCCTGCTGTCTTTCATCCCTGCTTGCTCTTCGTCATCGTCTGTGTTTGACACCTGTCGCCACCCTTTCTGAAGTCACACCATTTCCCCTTGGGCTTCGCTGTAAGGAGCCCTTTCAGGGGACTTGAGAGGTTTTCCTTGCAAGACCGGGCAGCTAGAGATGCCTGGCTTCTGTGTTCAGAGAAGGCCAACAGTCGGTTTGAGGCATACAGCAGAGGCCTGTGAAATCCATTCATCCAGGGTCCACGCTCTGCTGAGTGAGGTCTGGGCTGTAGGTCCAGGCACTTCAGGTCAAAGCCAGGTTTAGCTACAGTGTGATCTCTCTCTTAGATAATGGTCTCCTGTGGGTCTGTTTTTTTGTTTTGTTTTGCTTTGCGTTTCATCTGTAAACTGAGATGATAAAGAGTGTGTTTTTGAGGTTTAAAAAGAGAATCATGGCTTCCCAGTCTCCTAGGTTGGGTCCTTTCTGATTTTGAGTCTGGGGTATTTGAACTTGCATTCCAGCCCTTGTGGGTTTCCTGTGCCTCAAGGAAGGCTTGAGGTGGCAGGGTTTGGAGTGGGACAATACCCACCCTGTGAGCTGGTGTTAACCACTCAGCTTCTTGTACCACGGAGCTGACCAGCCACCGTGGGTTTTTTCCAAAGTAAAGAAAATGCTAGAAGGAAGTTGCCTGTGAGGGAAGCGTGACTGACTGGTCTGGACCTCTCTCTGTTTTCTCTCCTTAGGCTTCTCCCACCTGCCCAGCGGGCTGTACCCATCCTACCTCCACCTGAACCACCTGGAGCCCCCCAGCAGTGGGGGCCCCCTCCTCAGTCAGCTGGGTCAGCCCAGCATCTTCGATACCCAGAAAGGTTAGGAGCAGGAGGGGGTGGGGCTGTTGCCTGGCAGGGAGGGGGTGGCAGAGTGACTTCTTGGGGTTTCTCTGGGGTGTCCTCTGCAGGATTCCAGGTATCTTCCATGTTGTTTTCTTGGGGGGTCCCTAGGATGGAGCCCAGAGCCTTGTAGATGCTAGGAAATGGCCCTACCACTGAACTGCAACCCCCTTCCCCCAGCCTCTTCATGAGTATTTACTTTCTTTTATTCACATAGGGCTTCTGGGTAGCCCTGGCTGTTCTGGAACTCACCATGTAGACCAGGCTGGCCTTGAACTCAAAGAGATCCACCTGCCTCTGCCTCTTGAGTGCTGGGATTAAAGGCAAGCACCACGAACACCTGGCTTTTCCTTTCCTTTTTTGTTTTGTTTTGGTTTTTCAAGACAGGGTTTCTCTGTGTAGCTTTGCGCCTTTCCTGGATCTCGCTCTGTAGACCAGGCTGGCCTTGAACTCACAAAGATCCTCTTGCCTCTGCCTCCTGAGTGCTGGGATTAAAGGTGTGCGTCACCGAAGCCCTGCTCCTTTCCTTTTTTGAACCAATAATAATTGAATCATTTTTCCCTTCCTTCCTTCCTTCCTTCCTTCCTTCCTTCCTTCCTTCCTTTTTTTCTTTGTTTCTGTGTGTGTAGATCAGAGGACAACTTGGAATTCTTTCCTCCTACCACACTGGCCGGAGATCAAACCCAGCTCCTCAGGCTGGACAGCAGACACTAACATGCTAAGCCATCTTGCAGTCTCCTTCATTCCTCCCTTTGCCTCCCTGCCTTCTCTTCTCCCCCTACCCCTCCCTTCTCTCTTTCCTCAAGCAGTCCATAGAGGCCTAGACCTTGCTCTGCAGCTCTGGATGCCTTTAAACTTAACATCCACCTGCTTTTACCGCCTTGAGTGCTGGGATTACGGGCGTAGGCCTCAAGGTGCCTTTTTAGGACACAGTCCCAAAGTCCTCTCACTGTCACTGTGTCACCCACAGCCTTTTTTTTTTTTTTTTTTTTTTTTGGTTTTTCTTCAAGACAGGGTTTCTCTGTGTAGCTTTGGTGCCTTTCCTGGAACTCACTTGGTAGCCCAGGCTGGCCTCAAACTCACAGAGATCTGCCTGCCTCTGCCTCCCGAGTGCTGGGATTAAAGGCATGTGCCACCACCGCCAGGCTACCCACAGCCTTTTAATAAGGCCTGGATAGTTCCGAAAGCAGCCTTTGGCCTCTCCCTTTACAGATGAGGAAACAAGCCAGGGAGGACGAGATGGCTGAAGTCAGATTTTTACTCATTTTCCAGCCCCGCCCCGCCCTTTCCTCGGAAAGACCAGGTCCCTACACATTGTCTCTTTGGGGTGCCATGCACCCTTGGGTGAGGGAACGGAATCTTGGGGTTAGGAGTGGGTAATTATTCCGGTTCACTGTGTCTTTTTCTCCCTAGATGGCTTCTACCTGCCTGCGCCCGGGGCTTTGCACTCCCACACACCCGCGGCCAGAACCCCCAGTGGCCACTCCTCAGGTGGTCCTGCCAAAGGCTCCTCCCGGGAAGGTGCCGGGAAGGATCGCTCAGGCCGCGGTGGAGACCCTCCTCCGTTGTTTGGCAAGAAAGACCCTCGGGCACGTGAGGAGGTGTCCATGCCCCGCGGCGTGGTGGACTTAACCCAGGAGGCCCGAGCTGAGGGCCGCCAGGACCGTGGGCCCTTACGCCTGGCTGAACGCCTGTCACCCTTCTTGGCAGAGGCCAAAGCCAAGGGTGCTTTGCAGCCATCCGCCTTGAGCCTGTGCAATGGCGCGGTGGACGCAGGGCTGGTGGCCGAATTGGGCCGTGGAGGCGCCAAGGAGGTGGTGGCCAGGCAGGAGGAGAGTGCTCGGCTGCTGCGGCGGGCTGAGGCTCTGCTGCCCACGGCAAGGCCCTGTGGGTCCCCGCTGCCACCGCCACCACCGCTGCCTCCCAAGGGTCCCCCTGCACCCCCTTCCTCGACACCAGCCAGTGTCTACACCGTGTTCCGTGAACCAGGCCGCGAGCACCGCGTGGTGGCACCCACCTTTGTGCCTTCTGTGGAGGCCTTTGATGAGCGTGTGGGACCCATCCAGATAGCATCCCAGGCTCGTGATGCCAGGGCCAGGGAGCGTGAGCCAGGCCGTCCTGGCGTCCTGCAAGGCCCCCCTGGATCTCCACGACTGGAGCGACCAGAGGTCCTGCGGGAGAAGAGTTCTGTCATCCGCTCCCTCAAGCGTCCACCTCCATCCGATGGACCTCCAGCCCGGTCCTCTCGCTCCTCCCCGGATGCCCGCGCCTACCTGCCCCCCAAGGAACTACTCAAGCCTGAGGCTGATCCGAGGCCTTGTGAGCGTGCAGCGCCCCGAGGCTCTAGCTCCTCTGCTGCCCAGCAGGCTGCTAAGTTCTTTGGCTTGGAACCATCCCGACTTCCCGGGCCAGAGCACAAGTGGAAACCCTTTGAGCTGGGTAACTTCGCCACCACACAGATGGCTGTCCTAGCTGCCCAGCACCACCATGCCAGCCGAGCTGAAGAGGAAGCAGCTGTTGCCACAGCATCCAAAAAGGCCTACCTGGACCCAGGGAGTACAATGCCCCGTGCCTCGGCCACCTGCGGCAGGCCTGGTGCTGACCTCCACTCCGCCGCCCATGGACCCGGAGAGGCCTCTGCTATGCAGAGCCTCATCAAATACAGTGGTAGCTTTGCTCGGGAGGCTGTGGCTGTGCGTCCTGGCGGCGGTGGGAAGAAGAGCCCCTTTGGAGGCCTGGGCACCATGAAACCTGAACCTACACCCACATCCGCAGGTCCCCCCAGAGCCCAGGCCCGACTTACACACTCCGGAGTCCCTGCAACTGGAGGGGGCCGGCAGCTGAAACGGGACCCAGAGAGACCAGAGAGTGCCAAGACCTTTGGGAGGGAGGGCTCCGGTGCCCAGGGGGAGGCTGAAGTGAGACACCCGCCTGTGGGCATTGCTGTGGCTGTGGCGCGGCAGAAGGACAGCGGGAGCAGTAGCCGGCTGGGGCCGGGGCTGGTAGACCAGGAGCACTCTTTGTCACTGAACAACGTCAAAGGTAGGTGCTGGGTCCTGTTTTTGTTTTGTTTTGGTGGTGGTGGTGGTGGTGGTGGTGGTGGTGGTGGTGGTGGTGTCGTCGTCGAACCTATGAGATCACTAATGCACAAGATAGGCAAGAACTGTACCACTGAGCTATATCCTGCCCCCTCTGTTAGTTGTTTTGGGCGCAGTCTTACATAGACTCCAGCTCACGTTGTAGCCAAGAATGATCTTGAACTTTTGATCCCCTTGCCTCCACTTCCTGAGTCCTGGGCCTGGACCCCAGGGCTTGCTGCATGCTATGCAGCATACTAGCAAGTGACCCACACCTCCAGCCCCCGTTTCTCGATAAGTTGCCCAGACTTGAACTTGCTGTGTAGCCTAGATAGGCTTTGGGTTTGTAGTAGTTGGGGTTACACCAGGCCTACTCTTAAATTTTAATCTGTGGGTATGGGTGTGGGTGTGGGTGTTATTCGCAAGTGTGGAGGTCAGAAGACGACCTCAGGAGTGGCTTTCATCATCTACTTTGTTTGAGATAGGCTCTCTTATGATATTTACCTGGTGTGTGTGTGTGTGTGTGTGTGTGTGTGTGTGTGTGTGCGCGCGCGCGCACGCGCGCCCCCAGTCACACACGTGAGTACAGTGCACACATGGAGGGCAGAGGACAAGTTATAAGAAATGTTTCTTCTTCCATGTGGGTTCTGGGGATGGAACTCAGGTCTTCAGGTTTGGCAACAGGTGCCTTCACCTACTAAGTCACCTCACTGGCCCGAGACAGTTTCTCTCGTGGGGCTACAGAGACCAGGCTAACTGGCACCAGATCGTCTGTGGATTCTCTTTTCTCCACTTCCCAGCTTTATTTACATGCTTCTGTGGGATCCGCACTCAGGTCCTCACACTTGTACTTTGCTTTTTTCTGAGTCCTCTCCCTGTTCCCTAATCCTTGGATCTGCTTGCCTCGATGTCTCACTTTGTTTCCTGCCCTCCACCCTTTTTAAAAAACGAAAACAGGGCTTCATTGTGTGGCTGGTTAGCTTGGAACCTACTCTGTAGACCAGGCTGGCTTTGAACTCATAGAGATCCACCTGCCTCTGGAATGCTGGGATTTAAGGCACGCACCACCGCTCCTGGCCAGTTTCCTACTTTTTCTCCCAAGCCTGCCCCTTCCCAGTACTGCTTGTACATCGTGGCTGCTATTGAAACTTTGATTGCCTTTCCCATTATCCATATAGATGTGTAGCGTCCAGGAGAGGAGAAGGAAGAAAAAGACCATTATGTTTTCCCAGCACCCCAAACACTTTCCTGGCTTTCCCCGAATTCATTTCGCCGTGCAATTTGTGTCTACCCGCAGAGTGGCTAGCGCGGCATAGTCTTGGTCTTAACGCGCTCTTCCTGCATCACAGTGTGGGTCGTTTTCTCCCGAGATGGTGGACGCTTTACAAAGTGTCATTTTTTTTTTACGGTCTTTAATATTCTGTGGGGAGCACATGCCAGCAGGTACCGTCGTTAGGTTTCCGGTCCCTGGTGGGCATTTTAAGTTTTTGCCTGCTCTCTTTTGTGTTGAGAATGCTGTGTGGAATATTTTTGTACATAGTACCTCTGTGCTGTTTTGAGTCACTTTGTTATGTCTTAGAGATTCCTAGGAATAGACTAACCTTAAGCCTCCTGAGTCCTGGGTGTGTGTGGGGGGGTGTAGAGCCGGGCTTCGCCTCATTCAGTGCCTCTGGTGTCTTGTCAACTGGGGCTTGGAGCTTAGTAGGTGCTGGGTAAACAGGTGAATGAGTGAATGCTTGTAGATGGTAGAGGCGGCTTCCTGGCAGGCTTCAGTGAATCTTCTTTAAGTGAAGAAATATATGTGCATGCGTGTAAGTGTCTATCATGTGTGTGCTGGTGCCCAGAGATGTGAGAAGGGGCCATCATACCCCTTACACTTGCTGAGTCTTCTCACCAATGCCCTGGCTGCTGCTGCTGCTGTTTTTTTGTTTTGTTTTGTTCAATTATTTCTGTCTGTGTGTGTGCGCGTGTGAGAATGTGAGTGTGAATATGTGTTTGCATATATGGAGGTCAGAGAAGAACTTCCTAGTGTTGATTCTTTCCTTCCACTCTGGGTCAAGGGATCAAATTCAGATCATCAGGCTTTGTGTGGCAAACAGTTTTATCATCTGTCTCCCTTAGCATTTTTTTTGCCATTTTTTATTTATTTATTGATTGATTAATTGATTTGTCTGAGTATGTGTTTGGGTTTGTGAGTATATGGGCATGTGTGTGCCAGGTTGCACGTTTTTAAGGTCAGAGGACAATCTTAGGTGCCAGGCCTAGCTGTCTACGTTGTTTGAAGCAGGGTCTTTTTGTTAGTGTGTACGCCAGGCTAGCTGGATTGTGGGCTTTTGTGGGACCTTTCAAGTCTTCATCTCTACATCACTGTGGAAGCTCTGACACAAGGCCATCTATGTGTTTTGGGGATCCAAACTTGTGTCTTCACACTTGCATTGGTGAGCACTGTATCTGTCGACCCATCTCCCCAGCCCCCCCGCCCCTTTTTTTTTCAGACAAGGTCTTGTTAATACTGAGGCTAAGCCCAAACTAGCCTCAAACTTGTAACCCTCCTGCCTCAGTCTCCCTTACCAGTGTTAGCCACCGTATCGAACTCATTTTTGAGGTTGGATCTTCTTCAGGAACTTGGTAAGTTGGTCGGTATTTTGTGCATTTTGGAGACCTGTTTTCAGCACCCTTTTTGGTTTTTTTTGAGACAGGGTTTCTCTGTGCAGCTTTGCGCCTTTCCTGGATCTCACTCTGTACACCAGGCTGGCCTCGAACTCACAGAGATCCGCCTGCCTCTGCCTCCCCCCAGAGTGCTGGGATTAAAGGCGTGCGCCACCACCACCCAGCTTAAAGATTGTGGTTACTTTTTTTTTTTTTTTTTTTTTGAGCTGAGGATCGAACCCAGGGCCTTGCGCTTGCTAGGCAAGTGCTCTACCACTGAGCTAAATCCCCAACCCTGTTTTCAGCATCTTTATTGAGCACTCTGTCAGCTAAGGGCAGAGCCTGCTGCCGTGCTAAGGGCCTGTGGTTCAGGCATTGAAGCTGAGTGTGTCCTGGTGAGGGCTTGGCAGGCCAAGTGAAGGCCGGGAAAAGGTCATGTCCAGTTGGTCTGCCCTTGTGTGACATCTCAAGGCAGGCATTGTCTCATGTCCCCAGCTTTTTCTCTTGGACCACAGTCCAGGGCCACCCACAAAGCTCCCTTCTTGCAGCTTCCAGACTGCACACCCGTAGCTGTGCTGGGACCTTGTATATGTATCTCCTGACATCCCCGGGTTCCTCCCTCCCCAGCCTGCCTCCTGTTGCCTCCTGGGTTCCATGGTCTTCATAAGTGTAGACTTCTCTTAAAACCTCTCCCTTGGACTGATTCCAGTCCTATTTATCAGACAGCCTAGCAAGGCCAGGTGTCCTGTGTCACGTCACTCCTATTTGTAATGCCTCTGTCATTCAGGTTTCAGGGCCTCACCCACCTCAGGGCTGGGGTACTGGGCCTGGGTCTTTCTCCTACCACTGTTTTTATTTTTGGGGATGGGGTTTCACTGCGTAGCCCTGATGAGGAACTCATTATACAGATCAGGATGGCCTTGAACTCACAGATCCTCCTGTACTACCACACCCGTCTTCTAGCAGTATCTTTATACCACCCAGTGCTCCAGCTGGTCCATGCTTGTTTTCCTAGTAGAATATCCCATCCTGTGTTGACTGTCCCTAGCTAGTCCCAGGATGTTCTTATGTCGCTTGAGAACATTTGAGCCTTTGGACTTTGAATCAGGATGTGTCTGCTGATTTTGAAATCTCCTGTCATAGAGGTCTAAGTAAATGGTGCTGAGTGGATGTTTGCTGACTGAACGATCGTCTTGCTCTGGGCAGAGGTATCTAGCCAAGGAAGCCAGTCCTCTGATGATGGGAGGTGGCTGCAGCAGCACATGCCTATTCTGGGATGGAATGATAGGGGACAAGTCTTCTACCCTGAATAGGGTTCTATGACATGGTAGGGTACTCCTCTTGTGTGTAGGGTGGCTTACGATTTAGTGTCCAAAATACCTGTCCCCACACGGGTCATAAGTGTGTGTGTGCAAGAAGAGGATGTGGTTTGAGTTTGGGCTTGAGAAGTTGTGTGTCTCTGCTTCTTTTACTGATGGGAATGAAAACCACTGTCACATGTACACTACCTGCTTGCCAACTCAGCCATGCACTGGCCCCTTATTGGGGGATTCTAGGCAGGTGCTCTACCACTGAGCCACACCCCAGCCCCTCACTGGGGGATTCTAGGCAGGGGCTCTACCACTGATCCACACCCCAGCCCTCACTGGGGATTCTAGGCAGGTGCTCTACCACTGAGCCACACCCCAGCCCCTCACTGGGGGATTCTAGGCAGGTGCTCTACCACTGAGCCACACCCCAGCCCCTCACTGGGGGATTCTAGGCAGGTGCTCTACCACTGAGCCACACCCCAGCCCCTCACTGGGGGATTCTAGGCAGAGGCTCTATTGTTGAGTTCTCCTGTTCCCTCTCTTGCTTACTCCCATTGGCTCCTCACTGTTTCTTTGCAGGTTCCTGCCCCAGGGTGCCTTTGCTTCTACATATCTCACTTTTCTTCCAGACATCTGTTCTTCCTGGCATTTACTGTTTGATTGCATTTCTCTCTGTCCGGTTTTACGTGGACAGTTGTGTTGGGATCTGGGCAGTGGCGTGCATACACCTGGTGCAGGTAGTGGGAACTAACCACAAGCAGAATCGTCATGCTTGATCGGTGCAGTGAGAGAGAGGAACGAGGGGTGTGCTGGAGGGAGAGGTGGTTGGGATGGTTCCTTCCTTCCTGATGTCAGTTGAAGTCGAGTGAGTGGAAGGGCATTCTGTGTACGCGGAACAGAGTGTCCCTAAGATGGGGAAGGGATGCATGTGATTGACATGCAGAGATTGGCAGCTAGGGCTAGGGAGGGCATCTGGACCCTGTGCTGTTGACCCAGGGCAAGGACTTGGCTCTGTGGGGTGACTGGACAGAGTGGACTGTGAACAGGTCATAGGTAGCTACAGAGTGATATGGGCAGGGGTGAAGCCCCTCAGCGTGGGGTCAGGTGTGGTAGTCATGTCCCATTTCTTTGGGAGCCAGCCAGTTTGCTGCCTGGAGTGACCTGGAGCTCTTCCTAGTGGCCCTGGGCATGGAGGCTGGTCTGAGTTGGTGTCTAGTGGCAGGTGACACTTGGGACAGGAAGTAACCCAGGGCAATTCAGTCATGGTATACAGAAGGCTTGTGGCCCTGAGCCTAGGCTGCGTTCCAGGCACCTCCCCTTTCTGGGGCCCCAGCAGCTAGCGCTGTACCGCAGCTGGTCTTCGACACAGAGACTGGTGGCACGTGCCCTTCCCAGATGGCTAAGCCCTTGGGAGTGTGTGAGCCTGGTTGACGTGGCGTCTCCCCTGGGACAAGGAAGCATGAGCTCAGGCTCTGATTTCCAGGCACAGCTGTGGAACTCGGGGTGGCTCCCCGAGCCTGGGCCCTGCCTCATACCTGCTGTTCCTTTCTAAGCTAGTTTCTCAATGGTTCCTGGGCACAGTCCCTCTAGTTCTGCCATTTTGTGTGTGTGTGTGTGTGTGTGTGTGTGTGTGTGTGTGTGTGTCCGTCTGTCCATCTGTCCGTCTGTAGGCTAGAAGTGTCTTCCTCGGTTTGTTCTACCTTAAAAAATTTTTTTTAAAAATTTTGTGTGTGTGGCTGTTTTGCCAGGGTGTATGTCTGCATCACATGTGTGCCTGATGTTCTTAGAGGCTAGAAGAAGGCATCAGATTCCCTAGAACTGGAGTTAAAGGTGGTTCTGGAGTGGTCCTGTGGGTGGTGGGAAATGGGTCATCTGCAAGAACAGCAAGTGCATATAACCGCTGAGCCACCGCTCCAGCCCCTACCTTGTCTTTGGCGATAGAGTCTATGACAGAACCCAGAGCCCACTGATTCAGCTAGGCTAGCTACCAGCGAACCCCAGGGA